>NW_026617829.1:0-15151 GCF_000801105.2 Raphanus sativus
ATCGATGCTTTGTCACGCTGAAATGGATCATTTAGATGGTGAAAGTTTTGTATTTTTATAAGATGATTTGGTGAAGTTAACAGTACTTCCAAGATTCAACACATGGACTACGTATATAAGTCACATCAATGCAATCATTAGAGTCTAAGCTATAAGGATGGTATAGTACATGACGTTAATCCATCTTTGGACATGGTTTATCTATTAGTTTTCAACCATGCTTGTTTGGTTATGGATCAATATTAACTGCAATCTTATGTTTGTTTTCATCTATTAATTAGATAGTTAGCTTTGGTGTTTTTTTTTGTTCTCTAGGTTGCACCATATGAGAGGCCAGCGTTAAGCAAAGGTTTTCTGCTGCCAGAAGGTAAGAGAAACCTGGTAGCTTGTGTTTTTCTGTACTCTATCAAAAACATAATTGACTTCATTCATTGTAAGGGTTAATCCATGATCTTATCTCCAGATCCTACACGGCTTCCTTCTTTCCACACTTGTGTTGGTTCCAATGATGAGATTCTCACCCCAAAATGGTACAAGGAACATGGTAATTTACATTTGCACTTTTTTATTTTTTTTATTGAGAAGTACTACTTCACTTGCCTACCATGAGAGAGCAAGTTGTGACAAATTTGTAAAATGCTTTTTTTTTCTTTCAGGAATTGAATTACTCCTTGGAACTCGTGTTAGGTCCGTTGATGTGAGGAGGAATACTCTTGTATCAAGCACCGGAGAGACTATAAGTTACAACTTCTTGATCATTGCAACAGGTGCCAGGGTATGGATTTGCGCAATAATCACAAGTTATCATCCTTGGTTATGTTACAATCTGTTATTACTTACCAACAGTTAATATTTAAATTAACTATAAAGTCAATGGTTTTGCAATGCTACTTGTGGAGCAGGCGTTGAAGCTCGAAGAATTTGGGGTGGAAGGCTCGGACGCTGAAAACGTATGCTACTTACGAGATCTGAGCGACGCAAACAAACTTGCCACTGTGATCCAATCAAACTCCAATGGGAATGCTGTTGTTATCGGTGGTGGCTATATTGGCATGGAGTGTGCTGCATCTTTAGTGATTAACAAGATCAATGTGACAATGGTTCTTCCGGGGGCTCACTGCAGTAAGTACTCTCTCCACTATTGCTCAAAAAGCTAGTGTCTGTGTGGTTGGTTGGCTTGATCTTTTTCGGTTTCTTATGACAGTGGCGCGTCTCCTTACGCCTAAGATTGCAACTTTGTATGAAGACTACTACAGTTCTAAAGGAGTGAAGTTTGTCAAAGGAACTGTTATGACATCATTTGAGTTTGATTCGGATAAAAAGGTTTGATAATTTTTTACTTGGGATTTAACTTGGAACTAGAGATGGAAACAAGCAATAGAACTAAGCCTGGGATTTTGAACCGAACCAAACCGAAATTTAGGTGAGTTCGGTTTGATTTGGTCGGCTTTCTAAAAAAGTTCGATATATGGATTGGTTCGATAATCGGTTACTTAGATTTTCTTCTTTGAAAAAAATTATACCCAGATCATATCAGAAACTCAAACCAAACTAACCAAAATTAACCGAATTTATCCAAAATTTTAATAAAATTAAACCAGAATCGAACTGAAATCAAAAACTTTGGTAGGATTTTCAAAAACCGACCTAACCGAACTAACCCAACCCGCATACCTAAATAGAACAGAGGAGCCTTCTGATCTCGAGCATTGTTTGCAGGTCACGGCAGTTAATCTTAAAGATGGGACCCAGTTACCAGCTGATTTGGTCGTGGTTGGAATTGGAATACTACCAAACACAAGCTTGTTTGAAGGACAGCTAATAATTGAGAAAGGAGGGATAAAAGTGAACAGCAAAATGCAGTCAAGTGACAGCTCTGTATATGCAATAGGGGACGTAGCTACATTCCCAGTGAAACTATATGGAGAAATGAGGAGGCTGGAGCATGTAGACTCCGCTAGGAAATCTGCACGGCACGCAGTTTCAGCGATCATGGAGCCAGAAAAGACAGGAGACTTTGACTACCTGCCGTGTTTCTACTCAAGGTTCTTTGCCTTCTCGTGGCAGTTCTATGGAGACCATGTTGGTGAAGTTGTGCACTTTGGGGAGTATGAAGAGGGTAAAGTGTTTGGAGCGTACTGGGTTAAAGAGGGTCACCTTGTTGGCACTTTTCTTGAAGGTGGGAGTATAGAAGAGTATGAAACTATCTCAAAGGCCACAGAGATGAAACCAGTTGTTACTGATATGGAAGAGCTGGCGAGAGAAGGACTCAGGTTTGCTCAGACCGTGGTGAGTCAGCAGGTGGTTCCTGAAGTTGAGGTTGTTCAGAGCTCTGAGATAATGAGGCAGACGTCAACAGTGGCGATGATGGAGAAGCCCTTGCATGCGTGGCATGCCGTGAGTGGAGTGGTTGTAGCTGCGTCTGTGACTGCATTTGCGTTTTGGTATGGTAATAAGAAACGCCGTTGATGCAGGGCCGGTTCAATAGTATCATGGGTCGTGGAGCAAAACCTTTTTTAAAATCAATAAACTAATATTTTTTTGAAAATATAATAAATATTTGTTTTTTTTTTCAAAATACCAGAAGTATTTTCTAAAATAAAAACTCAAAATACTTTCACATGAAAAAATTCTGGACCTGTTTTTATTTTGAATATAAAAATATATGTATTCTCTTTTTAAAAATTGGAGCCGTATTTATTATAGAGGGACAGCGGATTGGACCCTGGGTACCGCGTACAAGCCCGCACTGGTTAGATGGTGAAATGATTCATTGGAGGGGTGATTTTATGTTGTTTGTAGGCTTGTAGCATTGGTGGGGATATATAGAAAGGGGAGAAATCGAAACTAGTCAATGTGATAACATTGGTATAAGATTGCTATTATATGATTCCACTACCGACAACAAATGTTTTTTCTTTGCTAAAGAAAAAGGAAAGTAGAGTTACCATTATCAATCGAAACAAATGTTTCACTACGAACTTTGGTTCAAAGTCTTTGCAGCCCTTTCTTGCCACTTGCGGAGAAATGGTAATGTTAGAATGCGATAATGAAAACGAAATTTAACGTGGTTGACCAAATTAACTATGAGCAGGATAAAGAAAGATTCAATTAAAGTTACAAGAACGCTGATGGACTCGACTCGTAGGCTTAGGTCTAATAAAAGTAACCATGTCAATCTATATAAGGGTAACTTTATACCGTTTGGGTCCTTTGGGGAATGGGACCTCTTCATCTGCATATAGTAGATCTCCGTACTGTCTAATGCTACCGGTTTAGAACAGTATCAAGACATACATTAACATATCTTGTGAATTGTGATTAATGTTATGGAACAAATATGTTCATTTCTCTCAACAAGGGCGTTTGGTCTAGTGGTATGACTCTCGCTTTGGGTGCGAGAGGTCCCGAGTTCGATTCTCGGAACGCCCCCTCTTTTTTTCCTTTTACATCCTCAAGGGTATTTTCGGTGCAACATCATCTACGTGTGCTCTGAGGCGCATGATAGCAAACGTAAGCGTTAACATATTGACCAAAATACCCCTTATCCTCTGTTTTTCTATCCTCTCATCTTCTTCGTATCTCATTATCCAACACACTCACACAGAGAGAGAGAGAGAGAGAGAGAAACAACAAAAAGCTAAAGAGCGAAAATGGCAGCGACGACAACTCTCTCCACCGCAAGCTCAATCCTTTCCCCAACTCTCACCTCCTCCCACGCCTTCCTCTCCCGACCCACCACTCTCGAATTCCCATCTCGCTTCCTCTCTTCCTCCTCCTCCACGACCATCAGCCACCGCGCGACCCACCTCCGCCCCATCTCCGCCGTCGAAGCCCCCGAAAAAATCGAGAAAATCGGATCCGAGATCTCCTCCCTCACCCTCGAGGAGGCCCGCATCCTCGTCGACTACCTCCAGGACAAGTTCGGCGTCTCCCCCCTCTCCCTGGCTCCCGCCGCGGCGGCTGTCGCCGCTCCGGGAGACGGCGGTGGCGCGGCGGCCGCGGTGGAGGAGCAGACCGAGTTCGACGTGGTGATTAACGAGGTGCCGAGCAGCTCGCGTATCGCGGTGATTAAGGCGGTGAGGGCTTTGACTAGCTTGGCGTTGAAGGAGGCGAAGGAGCTCATCGAAGGCCTGCCGAAGAAGTTCAAGGAAGGTGTGACTAAGGATGAAGCTGAGGAGGCTAAGAAGCAGCTTGAAGAAGCTGGTGCTAAGGTTTCCATTGCTTAAATGTGTTTTAACAATCTCAACTTTTTTAATATAAAAATTGTGTTTTTATTTCCCGAGTTTATGGGTCTTTTTGTTTGAATTGTTGGTTAAGCTTTGAGAAAGTATTGTAATTTGAATCAGTTTCGTTTCACCTTGTGGGTTTTTTAGTCTTTATCGTTTAAGATGCGCATAAGGTGTTCGATGAAATGCGTAGCTGAAATAAAGAAATAAGATAGAATTGAGATTTGAATAGAAGATACAAAAAGTTTTGAGCTTTGGTAGCTGTACGTTTTTTTCCCGACAATAATCGAAGTGCGTGCGTTTGCTTCTTGAATGAATCTGATAGTCACTAGTGCAATGCCAATTCGTTACTACTCCCGCCTTAACATTGGAGCTCAAGTGCCCTTCTTCTTTTGAAATGGAAATGGAGTGTTCGAAAAGAAGCTTGAGGAGATAAGAGCGTTGCATATTCAATCAGAGGGAGAGAATGCGGAAGAATTGAAGAGGAAACAAGAAACTTCCTGGACAGGGTAATAAGGAACATGACTGCTCGGTACTCTTCATGTCTTGTTAAATATGATGATTGATTAGTGGAAGAAGACACTAATGGTTCCATAATAGGCTCTCAATATAGGCCTTTTAATCTTAATCCTGTGATAACTAAAAAGGTGCGCACATTAACTACGAGGAGCTGGTTGAAACAACTGAAAACGGAAATGAGAAGAAGGAAGCCGAGGGACGAAGAAACGGGAGTGAACCAAGAAACTTGCTGGACAAGGTAAGAAAGACGACTTGTTCGTTCCTCATCAAGTCTAGTTAAATAGGATGTTTGTTTATTAGTACAGGAAGACACGCTTTGAGGCGATTAAAGTTCTAAGATTAAGGTTTTGTTATGGTGGTTTATCAATGGGCCTTTGGCCTTAATCTTGCGACAAAGACAAAGTTGCACAAACAAATTAAGAGGAGCTTAAATGACGGCGAGGGTTAAGCTGGAGTAATAACACTTCAGATGGGCCTTACATATTTATAAACCCATTACTTATCTATAAATAAAGTTTGCGATTCTACAAGTTTTACATTATTTAACTTATAAACCCTAGTTCGTATGCGTCTCTCTCCGCCGCTGACACCTTGTTGAGTCTCTCAGTTTGTGAAGGGTTTTTGATACTTGTTTATTTTGTAAGTTTTGTTTTTTTTGGCGAGGATGAATAAAGCTTAATTATTTCTGACACCTCTTGTATGAGGAGAGTCTGATAAACTCTTCTTTGAGCACATTATGCAATACTCTGAGCCTTTTAGTTTTGTTTTCTTAATAGTTTTGGTTTTTACAAGTAGAATTTGGAATAGGGTTGTGGATTGCGATGATTGTAAAAGTAATTCCTCGTACTGAATAGCCATTGGCTTGATAGACTCACGTTACACCCATAGAATATGAGCATCCTTAACCTTTTTTTTTCTTCTTCAATTCTATTTCTTTTATTAATTTTGTTTCTTTTAATTGGTTTTTGGCGAGGATGATCAATGCTTAATTATTTCTGACACCTCTTGTATGAGGAGAGTCTGATAAACTCTTCTTTGAGCACATTACGCAATACTCTGAGCCTTTTTTTTATTTGAGAAAGTCTTTTTTTTTTTACATTTTTTAAATTCTTAGGATTTACGTAAACTTAATATTCATTCGATGTGGAAAAGGGTTTGGTTGCTATGATTGTAAAAGTAATTCCTCGTACTGAAAAGCCATTGGCTTTGTAGACTCACATTACACCCATAGAATATGAGCAACATCACCCCTTTTTCTTCAAGTATATTTATTTTCTTATTCGTTTCCTTGATGTTAAAGAATCCGTATTATATTGATGAATAATACCTTGCATATTCATCGTTTTAATGTCGTTGGATTCTCTAGAACTGACCAAAGTTCAAGATTCCTTTACCATTTAAACATCACACTTTTTTTTTTTAACTTAACATCGCACATTCTTGCTAACTCTTAAATACGTAAGACAGAAACTACCTATTTCAAACAGAGTAATTAATTTATCAAAAAGAAGTATTTTAGAAGTATAGGCTTCTTTTCAGTCTTAATGCATCTTAATAGGTGTTTTAGATATCATGGAAGAAAGTCCTTTGTTGTACAAGCTATTGTCGTTCCGTCGTTGTAGCGATTGAATGTTTGTCCCCTCGATTGGTTGTGTAGATGATTGATGTCCGATTATGCTTATGTTTCTTCTCGTGGGTTTCTGCCAACAGGCCTTATTCATAGCTACTACTAGCCCATTTCTTTACGGTTAAAATTATATATTCATATATCTTAACAAGTTAATAACATTTTGCTACTTTACTTTGACTTATATGTACATTTTGTTAAACAACGAAACATTAAAAGTTAAATAATCTATATGAATATAAGATCGGCTAAAATATAATGACTTGTTTAATAGACATTTGATTTTCGACAATTAGGCCTTAAATATTAAGGAGGGAACATTAAATGCACTAGTTTTACGATTCCAGTCAAGTTAGCTTCGCTCATAAGACTTTCAAAAAAAGATTTGACAATGACATCTAGAATTATTATACGTGTATTCTACATCTTCCTGTCCCATGTGAATCGTATTTCTTATAGCAGGAGCCAAATCTATTGCTTTCAATTATATATTTTCGTTGATAATTTACAACATAAACAAATAACTTTGAACGTTCGTTTTCCAGAAGCTCAGATTACAAGAAAAAAAGCAAAATGAACTGATGCAACTCAGCAGCAATGATTCATGATCTGTGATCCGATGTACTTCCTGATAATGGGATACTTGGACTACATGGATATTTTAGTAGTTAGAGCGCCAGCTTGAATTAAGCTTTATATATTCGCCATGTGTATCATGAATACATGTTAAGATTTCAAATGGTTGAAAATATTATATGACTTTCTTTTGTGCCACATTTTTGTGTTCTGTCGGTAAATTTACCTTCTTAATGAAAATAAATGATGAAGTATAAATATTTCTCACACAAAAAAATTAAAATTAAGCAATTTAACTAATTCTGCCAAAACTACAAACTCTGTCCTGATGATACACGTTCATTGTTTTACGTCAATGAATCTACTAATTGAAAGTTAAAGAGCTTTTACACAAAATTGATAATTCTGTTTTAGTATATACAAATTTCATTAATCAGTTTACGTATAGTTATTAAATATTTGAGAGAAAAGAGTATGTTGTGATCTCTGTGTATGATAGCTAAATTCAATTGATTGATCATCATTTACAAAACGATAAGATAACAAGAAACAAACTACCATTTTAAACCACAGTATAAAAGTTCCAAGCACATTCTAAAACAAATGTTAATTAAAACAGTCCTATCATAGCATCATAACGTATAGTTTCCAACAGAATTCAGTCCATATATTTAAAGGGGTAGTTTTGCAATGGGTCCAAAAACTAAATTGCGCAATTATTAGTATTTATTCATTTTTGGCTTGTACTTATTCAAAATAGTTTTCCTTTTGTTTTCTGTGTATTTAACAGCAGTTTATAACTTTATTAGCGACTGATTTAAACGTATTAATGTCCACCAAGGACTTCCGGATCAATTAGCGGGATACGCTTCTAGAAAGTCCACGTTACGCTGTTTGATGCAAATGACACATTAAGCTTCTCTAATAAAAAACTACTCAAAATTGCCATTTCCATGTGACTAAAACTCTTCTCCTATATAATAAGTTCATACGACTGTGTTACAGAAGGTGGCAAACCGAAAGGCCATTAAACAAAAACTTTCAGAAGAAGAAGAAAGTGATCATTCACACATATAACAAGATACTAAGATTAGCTTCTAAATAACATGGAGAAGATAGATGATGGTGACTATACTGCCACCACAGCTTCTTTTTCACCTAGCTTCAGCACTTACTCAGGCAACAACCTCGTCAAGATCGCCGAACGGGTCGGTGGCGACCATTATAAGGAGAAAGGAGACGACGCGTTCGAGTTCGCGACTCTCCAAACGGTTCACGAGTCTCCTCTAGTATTCCCGGTTTTTGATAAGAAACATGAAGATGTGTCGCCGGAGACGGTTGTGGCTCCGTTAAAAGATCTCTTCCTCCGCGAGAATGAACATTCACCACCGCAGCAGCAGACGTATTCATCTTCTGATGAAGAGGAGGAGGAAGAAGAAGAGGAGGATGAGCTAGACATGATCCCTAGCGAGATATACTGTCCATGGACGCCAGCGAGATCCCCGGTGGAGATGACGTCTCCTTGTAGAAAGAGCAAATCGACAGGATCGTCGTCTTCGACGTCGGCATGGTCGAGGAGACGATGGAAAATTAGAAACCTGCTTAAGAGAAGTCGCAGCGACGGGAAGGAATCACTCGAGTTCTTGAACTCGAGCCCTGTTAACAACATAGACAAATCTTGTTCTTCTTCTCCTTGTCCGAAGAACAAGGAGACGGTGAAGACAAAGAAGAAGGAAAAGGAGAAGGAGAAGGAGAAAGTTTCAGCACACGAGAAATTTTACCTGAGGAACAAAGCAATGAAAGAAGAGGACAAGAGAAAGTCATATCTACCGTACAAGCAAGAACTTGTCGGAATTTTCTCCAACATTCACCGACACGGCAAAGCTTTTCCTCGGTTCTGATCTGATCCATGACAACAACTAGAGTTTTGTTGTTTGATTGTTTATTATCTTTAGAAAATCATTTTATTTCCACAAAAAAAAAGATGCGAGTTCACATTCGTTATCTAAAGTACTAGTGGTATCGGTTTTTAAATTATATTTTTCTCGTTTTGTACGCAGTTTGATGAACGAAATTTCATCATGTTCATACGATGTTGTATATTTTATAATTTGGGTTCATGATTTTATGCAAATGTAGTTGCAGATATTACCAGACGTGAAATATAGATGTAAAAAAACGTGAAACTATTGTATAAAGACGTTGCAAGTTGCTTGTATTTTATTATTATCTATCTTATTAAAACAGAAATATTACAACTTCTTCTAGGTAGATTTTAATGTTGGACCTTATGTAATTAATGCTATATTAATCTACTTATTATTAAACATGTTTTTTTTATAAATAATTAACATCAACCATTACCATAGTTTTTCACTTTTTACCTTATTATTATATCCACTACGCATATTTTCTTATATTACATATATTTTACTATAAGCTAGATACATCCACTAGCATATTATACTATAAGATAGATTATTAATAATACCTCTAAATATTGATTTTGAGTCTTTGGACAAATTGATGGTCATATTTTTTTACCATCTTGAATCATGTAAACGTGATTAGACATATTCCTAATGGGAGAGAGAGAGTTGCTCCCAGGCACGAGACACGAGGAGTTGACGGATGGCTCCAAACGCACAGCCCGAGGAGAGCGACATGTCTTCCCCTACCAGAATTAGAAGGTTTGTAGAGTTTTCCCCTAACACGCCAACAGAAAAACCCTATTTTCTTACCTCAACTGGCACCCTCCAAGACTTTCAAGATCCAAAGGGTTACAAATTTCTGGCTTCTGGGATGATTTTTCAAGCTCTATAGATCACAAACGCTCAAATTCCACGCACATTACTACTGTCACAACAGACCTCTCGACAGCGGTAACATCAAGAATCAAACTACGGCCCCCTTTCTAGCAACATCAGTCTCCTAGCTAACACAAAGAAGAATCTCTTTTACTGCTCGGAGTCGACTTGTAACTCCTCCAGTGGTAGTAAGGCTCTCTAGTCTTTGTTAGCTCAGATCTTACCTCTGCATTTTAAACCAAACTCTCAAATCATCCCAAAACATGGCTAGGCGCCTCACTGCAACAGAGAAGGGTAAAGGAATTCTGATAGAGACAGACCAACCTCTAATCAAGAGAATCAAAGCCCCACGGCTCGACAACGAAGCACTCATTAGAGAACACTCTCGCACTTTGATAGGACAAACCACAAACAACCAGGAACAACGGATCTGGTCTCTCATCCAGTCACTCCCCCGCAAATGGAGCATCCAAGGAAGAGTTGAAGGAGTTGACATAGGAAACGACTGCTTTCAGTTCAAATTTGAGAAGGAAGAGGACCTACAAAAAGTGTTAGACAACAGACCCTACCATTTCAACTACTGGATGGTCCTACTTCAGAGATGGGAGCCTGTCATTTCTGCTACTTTCCTGTCTCAGATTCCTTTCTGGATCGAGATAAAAGGACTCCCCCTCCACTACTGGCATGACCTAATGGTGTGCAACATAGGAGACGAACTAGGCACAAGAGAAAAGCATGAACTCACATCAAGAACTGCACGAGTCAGAGTCGCTATCGATGGTCTAAAACCACTAGTAAAGGAAACTATAATAGAGTTCGACTCAGGGGAAGAGGCAAGGATTACCTTAGAATACAAGCGTTTGGAGAACCACTGTTCTTTCTGTCAACGCCTCTCCCATCTAAGCTCACACTGCCCAACCAGGAGGGAAGCCGAGAGTATCACAAAGCGGTTAGGCTCCGAGTACCGGAGAATGAGGTACCCAAATACAACAAAGAAAAACCCTCATATCAGAGTCGCCAAATCCAAACGACAGAGCTGAATAAGCAAGAGGTAAGGAACTACTCACATAAGCATCCTTTCCAAGCTCGATTGGACAGACATGGACACCCATTTGGCGAAAGGATAAGCACAAAGCAGACAAGAGCTCCACCCCCGCTCATGTATACCACCAGGAAAATGAACAAGATGAGATGAGAAGAACTGACGCAAACTCAGAGAATGCCCTTTTCGGGATATCACCACAACACGTGAAGGAAAGAGGAAGAGATCTACCTAGACGTTCATATGATCGTTTCTCTCTCCCACAAAGAGAAATGAGGCAATGGAGAGAGAAATACCCAAAGGCTTATCAGGAACAGGAAGTGAACTCCCCTGTACCTCGAACTTCAGTTATAGAGCAAGAGATGGTCCTACAGTCGGAGGCACAAGCTCAGTTCCAAACACCTCAACGTCGTATACCGTCAAGGGAGGAAATTATTGAGGAGCTCCATGAGACAACACGCCAATACGTCAATTGTCCAGACCCCGTTGAATCGGCTGCAAGGAGACAACGTGTGCTCCAAGGAGATGCTCAGGGTGATACGGAAGAGGCAGCCGACCGCCTCCTAGCTGTAGCTACTGCAAGGATCCAAGCTGAAAACACTGATCTTCACCAGCAACCCGTTCCATCAGATCCCCACGTGATCCAGTCCCCTGAAGTAGTAAACCTGCAAGGTGGAGAAAGCTTGGTGATTACACATAACTCAGATGGAACTCAAAGAGAGGATATCATAGGGGGCTCAACAACACACTTGAGAAGGACAAATAGGCAGAGAACCAAACCAGCAAAACTAAGGTCTACAGGTACAAGCCCCAACCCACTCCAAGGAGCATGTTCAAAAAAGAGAAATTTCTCTAGAGCTCAAGGATCACCAGCACGTACTTCACCTACGGGCCCTAGAGGCCGAGAAGCCAACTCACAACGTACCGGTGCACAGAGAAACGAGGCTGGTCCATTAAATGCTGGAAATCAACCAACGACTACTTTAATCCCATCAATTACAAAGAAAAAGAAGGATTTTCACGCACCTCAACGCCTGGCTCCTTAGTCGTGGCGAGCTGGAATTGTTGTGGGTTGGGGAATCCCATAACAATCCAGCGTTTAAAGGATATTCGAAGGCAGAATGCTCCTGACATCTTTTTCCTGTCTGAGACAAAAAACCCCGACGAGGTAGTGCTAAAAGAGCTGCAAGACATTATGGAAGAGAAGTACTGCATCGTGTCACCGCACAGCCCTGGGGAGGAGGACTTCTCCTAACCTGGAAGAAAGACGTCGAGGTTACTATCCGAGCGACTTCTAACAACTTCATTGACACTACCATTACTACCAAGGGAATAACCTTTCATGCTACATTCATCTATGGGGAACCAGACCAATCAAAAAGGCTAGCGGTTTGGAATACTCTAGCTGATCTACACCCTAATCAGAACGAAGCATGGTTTCTTACGGGCGATTTCAACGAAATCATAGACAACTTTGAGAAAAGTGGTGGACCAGATAGACCAGAAGGCTCTTTCTGTGCTTTTAGAACATTTTTATCACAAAGAGATCCTCTTTGACTTAAAGCACTCAGGAAACTATCTATCTTGCAGAGGAAAGAGATGTACACACCTCGTACAGTGCAGGCTCGATCGAGCAGTGTGCAATAGCGACTGGGCGGAACTCTTCCCCTCATGTAGAAGCCAGTACCTAAACTTCGAAGGCTCAGACCATCGCCCTCTGCTCTCCTTCCTGGACACGAAAAAGAAAAGAGGATCGCGGATCTTTAGATACGAAAGAAGATTAAATGACAATGCAAAGGTTCAGGAAATCATAAAGGAGATATAGGAGAAATTCACCTACCTAAACGTGGAAGAGCGCCTTAACCTATGCAGAAAAGCCATCTGTAAGTGGAGTAGGGAATATCAAGAAAACATCAAAAAATCTATTGAAGGTCTTCGAGAAAGACTTGAAGAGGCAATGACTAACCCACAGTCAGATGATGAACTAATACGGGACATCAATGCAAAGCTCCTACAAGCATATAAAGCCGAGGAGGAATACTGGAGGCAGAGGAGTCGTCAAGTGTGGTTGACTCTGGGGGACTCAAACACAGGTTACTTCCATGCAATCTCAAAAGGAAGAAAAGCAAAAAATAGATTATCAGTCCTGGAAGATAATAATGGGACTCCAAAGTTTGAAGAGGATCAAATAGCAGGACTTATCTGTGAATATTATGAGCAGCTCTTTACAGCCAATCCAACGACAGACAGAAGCTCCATCCCCACTATCCTCCAGCCCCAAATATCCCCTGCGTGTAATGAAGCTCTAACCAAGGACCCGACACCCACATAAATAAAGGAAGCGCTCTTCGCCATCCATCCAGATAAGGCTCCAGGACCTGATGGCTTCTCAGCTAGCTTCTTTCACTCTTACTAGGAGGTCATCGGCCCATCAGTGGTGTTCGAGATTCAAAGGTTCTTCACAACTGGTATCCTGCCACCTACAATGAATAACACTCATGTCAGGCTCATACCAAAGTCAACAGAAGCAAAGACAGTGGCAGATTACCGTCCTATCGCCCTCTGCAATGTCTTCTACAAGATCATCTCAAAGTTTCTCTCATTACGCCTGAAGACGGTGCTGGAAGTCATCATCTCTGAGAACCAATCTGCATTCATCCCGGGAAGAGTAATCAGTGATAATGTGCTCATCACTCATGAGGTGTTGCACTATCTAAAGACTTCTCAAGCAGAAAAAGTGTGCTATGGCAGTCAAGATGGACATGTCTAAGGCCTATGATAGAGTATAATGGGAATTTGTAGCAGCAGTTCTACAAAGACTAGGCTTTGATGCAAAATGGGTAAACTTAATCATGCAATGCATCACGTCAGTTTCCTATTCATTCCTAGTAAATGACTCAGTTTATGGATCGGTACAACCATACCGGGGCATTAGGCAAGGTGACCCCCTCTCCCCATATATATTCATCTTATGTGGGGAGGTCCTCTCTGGTTTGTGTCGTCAGGCTGCAAGAAATGGATCTCTTCAGGGCATCAGAGTCGCAAGGGGTAGCCCAAGAATCAATCACCTGCTCTTCGCAGACGACACGATGATGTTCTGTCACTCCTCCTCCGACAACTGCCACGCTCTTGTGCAAATCCTCCAGAAGTACGAGTCGCTCTCTGGTCAGAAGATCAACATCGCAAAGTCATCAATCATTTTCTCCAAGAAAACCCCTCAAGATGTTAAAAATACGGCAAAAAATATCTTGGGCATAACCAAAGAAGGAGGGGTGGGGAAGTATCTGGGATTACCAGAACACTTTGGCAGAAGAAAAAGGGATTTATTTACCTCCATCGTTGACAGGATAAGACAGTGCGCAGCCAACTGGTCCACTCGCTTCCTATCTAAAGCGGGGAAGCTCACCATGCTCCAGTCTGTTCTTACGGCTATCCCATCCTTCACAATGTCTTACTTTGAACTCCCGCTCAGTCTCTGTAAAAGGATACAATCAGCATTAACTCGGTTTTGGTGGGATACATCTGCGGAATAAAAGAGTATGTGTTGGGTTTCATGGGATAGTATAGCTCAACCGAAAGCTATGGGAGGCTTGGGACTAAGAGACATCCAATTATTTAATCAAGCACTCCTTGCAAAACTGGCCTGGAGAATTCTAACAGTCTCAAACTGCCTCTTAGCCAGAGTCCTAAAGGATAAATATTGCCATAACAGGAACTTCCTACAAATAGAAACACCTTCAGCAAGCTCACACGGGTGGAAAGGGATTCTACACGGTCGGAACCTCCTAAAAGAACACTTAGGTAAGGCAGTTGGGAATGGCCAAACTACAAGGGTATGGAATGACTCGTGGATCTCCCTAGATTCTAATGTCAAACCTTTGGGTCCTATCAACGAGAATGCTCTAGATCTCAGAGTCTCAGACCTACTAATAGATGATCTAAGGTGGAATAAACAAAGGATAAAAGAGTTTCTACCTGAACTGAGTGAGAAGATCCAGTTGCTACAACCGAGCCTGTCAGGTGCTGAAGATATCTATGTGTGGCAGCCGCTCAAATCGGGTATCTATACTACAAAATCCGGGTACAACTCCGCAGCTAACACTCCACGACATGAGCTTGTTCCTACAACATTGGGAGAGTTCAATTGGATAAAGGACGTTTGGAATGCTAAATGTTCTCCAAAACTCAGAGTCTTCCTATGGTCAGTAATTAGAAAAGCTATCCCCTTGGGAGAGAACTTACAGAGGAGAGGCATGATCGCAAATGTGAGCTGCCCAAGATGCGGAGAAGTGGAGACACCCACACACGCTTTCTTCACCTGTTCTTTTGCTGAAGAAGTCTGGCAGGAAGT
>NW_026617830.1:0-15150 GCF_000801105.2 Raphanus sativus
TTTGAATCTTATTATGATCATGTTGTTTTCTCAAACAGGTAGTGAATAAGCAGTGAGTTGAGGTATGATGTGATGGGATGGGTGATACTAGCTGTTGGCCTTTGTTGCTTTGGTTGGTTACGCCAAATCTAGTGCACCTATCTCTGCTCCTCGATAACTCGTGTTTAATCACACTCAGATAGGAATGATTATTTTTTTTTACCTGGAGTTTTCAGTTTTGAGGTTTCATTTTATTTTTCTATGGATTTGGCGAAAGACATGAATATGAATGACATTGTAAACACTTCTGATGGCACGACAAAATCAAACTAAAACACATATTTTTGAAACTAAAAGCTACCTTTAAGGTAAAGGATGTAAACAAGAAATAAGATGGCTCCTGCAATCACAAACGCAGGAGCTTGTTCTTTCGGCTTTAACGTCTAATGTGTTCAGCGTTAATGCTCAAGATCATGCACACCCCATAATCTATGCTTATAGCATAATCCATCCTTGCCTATACCACTAGTTTCCACTACAACAGTTTCTGACGAAGATCCGCCACTAAAGTGCCCATCAACTTCCATATTCCAGCTCCACCAATCAGAACACCTAACACAACTTCTGCTGCCATTTCTTTTGTATGCTTTTGATGATTTTTTTCTTGTGTGTAGTTTTGTTTTCTTGAAGAGATTGCTTCTCTATTTATGCTCTCTTTTGTGCTACATGTCATTGCCTCACATCTTGGTGGGTTCCTTTGATTAGTAAATTTAAAAACAGGATTACTGTCACTTAATTGTTTTCCAGTTTCTAATATTTCCCCATTAAACATTTACCTCTCAAGGTAACTAGTGATATACATCCTCTAAACATAGAATTGATTTTAATTTTTTTTGCTTATATGTCATCACCAAATTTCTCAACAACACAAAGAAATATGACTTGACTTACCAAAAAATATGATATGTATAATTTTAATGATAAAATTTTTGATTTTTTGCTAAAAGTCATAAATCAAAAATAATAGCCAATAGGTACATACCATATATGTAAATCATATATATTATTATTAATATGAAAATTCTAGAATAATATATTGTAAATACTAGACATTTCACATCAACTTAATATAAACAATTAACAAATTTAGTATACAATATCTATATTTTTTTCAAAATAAAATGTAAGTGAATAAATACAGAATGGATATAATTAAATTTAAATTAAAACATTTATGGAGAGTTAAATATTTGAAAAATCATAAATCCATAGACCATATATAAATAGGCGATCAATCAAAATTTTAATTTTAAACTATTTTTAATTAAAATGGTATACAAAAAAATTTAAAATCTGTTTGTTAGGAAACATAATAAGTAAAAACAAAAGCTAAACAACATAATATTTTTTTATAATCGGTAAATCAAAATTTTAAAAATTATTATAAGTTTTACTTTTATCTTATATAAAAATACTGTGAACTAAAGAGTTAAATGAAGAATAATTTAAGTTCATTATTTCAGTTTTATTAGATTATGTAGATAAAAATTATTTAACAAAATAGCTGCAAATGACTTATGAATTCAATATAGCTAAATTTACTTAAAATCAGTTTTCTGTGTTAATAAAAAAAAATATTCTTGGATTATAGCTGCAAATGATCAAGCTATAATTATAACTAATATGTGGAGAATTTTGTGTAACTTATACAAAATCCCTGACATTTTAATTATCTTACATTTTATATAAGCTATACATTACAAATATGAAAATATTATCTATTAAAAAATTATTAATTCTTTTATGTATAGTTTTTAATATGAGTTCTTTAAAATGTAAGAAATTTCAATTATACTATCATTATTTTCTTAATAATGAAACCAATGGTCTCATTAATTTTAACTAATTCGACTATGTATTTGAATATTTTTATAATAAAATAAGTAATTTTTTTATAGATTTCTCTTAAGATCGCAATCTAATAAATCTTACTATATATTAAAAATAATTTTTATCTACTAAAACATAATTCATTAATTCTTTTATGGGTTTGATTGGTAGAAAATTAGCATAAAGCACTATGCTCGTTATTGTCTAGATCAACATTTATCGCAAAAGCATTTACAAGATGCTAATGTTTTCTAAATATTTTTTTCAATGCTCTCTATATGAAATTTTGTGTAGAAACATTTGCAGTTATACATATTTATATATTTTAAAATATTAATATAATTTATTTATTTTTTTATTTAATAATATAAAAATTATGTTTATTAAAAAAATTATAGTTTTAAAAGTGAAAAAATTGCGATTAAATATTTTTAAACTTTTAAAAAGAACAATATTTCACATTTAAAAATATAATATAATTATTAATTTTTAATAAAATATAACATAATATATATTTTATATTATAGTATTATAAAAAAAACATATTTAATTATTTAATAAATAAATAAATCATATTTCATATATTAATTTTTATGATAATATTATATATGAACATTTACTACTCTACCAATAAATAATAGTGATAATTTATATATAAATTATACGTAATAATTTATTTTATTTAATAATATCAAAAATATTTTTTATATCCAAAATTAAAGTTTATATTTTTTTATAAAATTTATTTATTTTAATAAATATTACATTTAAAGTTTAATTTATATAATTAAATAAGATTTATTATTTTTAATAAAAAATATATTATAATATTTATTATTTTAAAATTGTGTATTGCTACTGTTATTCAAATTGTCTTATTAAAAATTTTGATGAGATCATACCGTTTCTACATCATGCTGAATTGCTTTTTTATCAGGTGTACCAGAATCAAAACTTTTTTTTTAAATGTACCAATCGAGCCCATAGGCCTTCCTTAGAAATTAGCATAAGGATTTAAAATATCATGTATTTTTCATAATAATGAAACCCAAGGGTCTCATTAATTTAAACTAATTCAACTAAATATTTAAATATTAAAAAAATCATACAGATTTTCCTAAGATTGCAATCTAATAAAATTTATTATATTCTTAAAAATACAAATAATATTAAAAACAAAAACACTATTTTGAAACTTATCTTATAATTTCACTGTGTATTACTATTTTCTACTGAAATTTAATTATCTCCTTAACATTTTATTAAGAGTATTTTTAGATTTTTTTTACAAGCATAGATTATGCCAAAGCAATATAAAATTAACTTATATATTACAAAAAGTTAATAAGTTTATATAACAAACTACGTATGTCATATAGTTCATGACCCATTTCTTTTTTTGGCTAAATTGTAAATGTCATTACTTCGAAAAGAATGAAGGTTCAGTTACAATAAATTGAAACCAAAATCTGCTATAAACAGCCATTCAGGTATCAAAGAGGCCGCAAAAAAATTTAAAAAACCTCTAAGAACCTAGGTGATTTAGTCCAAGCTTCTAGTAATAGAAAACCTGAAACTAATTTACATTTCAGAACAAGAGACAACAATTTAGGCTCCCTAACCAAGACCTTGTTAAGCAAGAACAAACCTACTATGGCAAGAGGAATAACCAAAGGGTAGTATCAGTCGAGCACTCACCGAAATGGCTCCAAACAGGCATCGACGGAGGCGGCTGGCTCACGCCCCGGAGCTCCACTGGAGGAGGACGTCGACAAAACCAGACCCTAGTTATCTCAACAGAAGATGGAGTGTAGACCTGTGGCTATGCTGCTGAAGTTGAAGCTCTAGTTACGGTCAAGCGCAAGCGGAAATACATGCTTCCCATCCGGTCACCGCGACACAAAAGATACAGTAAAGACAACAGGAACACCCAATCGGACTGTCGGAGCCTTGGCATAAGGGAAATAAAGCACGGGAGGGGTTGAAGACTCCTTAATCAAACAGGCGACCTAGAACAACGAGAGAGAGCTCAGCCTTGATGCAGTTGAAGCCGCCACAGCGGGAAGTCCTCAAATCCCTAGCGAAACGACGACGGTAGCTGGAAGGAAAGCCCAATCGATCGCTGGAGGAGCGCCATGGATGCCGTCTCTTGGACTAGGTGACAGAGGTTCTCGGTGGTGCGTCTCCAACCACCTTACACTCAGAGACTGAGCGGAGAAGCTCTACAAAATCCTTGGACTAACCGGTAGAGGAGGCCGACTGGAGCGAGACGACGATGCAGGAACATGATGGTAGCGACCCTTCAGAGGCTCCGGCGGGTCTCGGATCTCAGATCTGATCCAGATCCGAACGCAGACGACGACTACAGGGAGATCCAAGGCGTTCAAGACTCCTCCTTTTGTTCTTGCCTCGCTAGTGTTTTCGAGAAAACAAAGAACGTCTTTGATTTCTAGCAGATCCAGTGGAAGAACTCCATCAGAACTAGAAGCACTCTACAAAGAGGAGAGAATGAAGGGGAGAGCAGCTTGGATGTGAGACGATAACAACGACGAACCCAACACCCGCGGTGACCGGAGCGAGTGAATCACCGACCACCGCGAGAGAACAGAATTTACGGCGCATATTAACAATTAGGACATTAGGACATTACGCGCATATTAACAATGCAAGTGGAAAATTTATACAAATAATACATTATCATATAAGTTGGATATACAATTTCTTAAACTTTCAATCCAAGATTGTTTTGGCATAAGTTATGCCAAAGCAATATAAATATTTTATAAACTACGTAGTTGTAATGGGTAAAAATATGTAATTTTATAAAACATAGTTTGTCGGGTTGTTCGTAGCCAAGTGGCTGCTGAGCTATGCCTTCGGACCCTGACGTCTGGAGTTCGACTCCTACTTACCTCAGTTTGAGGATTAAAGGTCTAAAAATGACCAGTTGACAAAAAAAAAAAAAATAAAACATAGTTAATAAATCACTGAAAACCAAAATCAATGTGAACCAGGTCAAATCAAACACATGAATAATTTTTGTCAATCAAAATTTAATCCCACACGGGTCAAAACCTAAGAGTCAGTGAGTTACAGTGTGATCATTTCACCGTCTAAAACCAAAAAACTCAACCGATATAGCTTATAGTCAGTTAAAAATATGATCAATTATAAAGTGAAAAAAAAATCATCGGCGCGGTCTAAAGCAAACGGTAATATTAAAAAGGCTTTGTAATATAACCTTTTTAAAAAGAAAAGAAACCAAGTAAAAGAGGTACAATTAGGTTTTCCACATATTGATACATTGGAGGCATTGGCGGACTAAAAACATGAACGATACGAAATCTCTGTAGAAAAGTTGGAAGGATGACGGAATCTCTGACCTCCCAAGGGATTTAATAGGGGAGATTTTCTCTAGGGTTCCATTAACTTCTCTAAGAGCAGTGCGATCTACTTGTAAAACGTGGAAATGATTTGTCCAAAATTCAGGTTTTTAGGCCAAAAAGCAGCAAAGAGGAATCAGTTTCTGGAGTTCGTGGTAGTAAATCAAAGTGTTTGTTCACTGACATTTGACTTGCAAGGAATCCGCAATGATGACTACGTCTTGGCTCATCCATCTATAAAGAAAATAAACATACCTAATCATCACGTGGAAATATATGAAGTCTTTCATTGCGACGGCTTGTTGTTATGCGAACTCTACTACGACCCCACGAAGATTTTGGTGTGGAACGTATTTGGGCAAACCAGATTGATTCAAGCGAGAACAGACAACCAGAGCCGGGCTTGAGCAGAATTTATGTAAACATTTGATTGGGGCCCCCATCTTGTGGGGCCCCAGTTTACAATTTTTTTTTTGCTTTTTATTTTTACAAAACATTATTGGTTTATATATATTCATATATTTATATAATGCAAATGTAAAATAAAATGTAAAAATATATTTGTATAATGCATAAATTTGATAGAAATATTTCATTTTGGGTTATTATGATTTAAAGTGAATAAAACTTCAACTAAAAGAAATATATTTTTTTATAAAAGGATATTGTTTTTTATTGTAACTAAATGAATAATTTTTTTTAAAAAAAATAAAACAGAATAATTCAAACAGATTTTTCGTTATAAAAAAGTTATTATTAATTTAAATAAAAAATATATTATTTTTTATTTTGAAATAGGGCCCCCAAATTTTTTTACAAATTTCAGGACCGGCTCTGCAGACAACGCATGGTATGTTCTCCGGATACAATAACAACCACTGCCACAAAATCTTGAAGATTTTTGATAATTACAAAGGCATTGAGGTCTATGATTTTGGCTCTGTTTCATGGAGGGTTCTTGATGTCAAATCTCGTCTATTATAAACCATTTTATCATACTGCCCTATCTTTGAAAGAAATACTTATTTCTCGGAGATTAGCCAATTTTAAAGATAGTTTAGTCTGTTTGATTTTACAACAGAGAGGTTCGGACCGCCTCTGCATCTGCCTTACACACTTACATCTGCTTCAGTGGCTCTATTTTGGGCTAGAGATGAGAAGCTCGCTGGTGGTACATTATCTTCGTCACACTCGCACGTTAAGAGATATGGATTACGACTAAGATTGAGCCTAATGAGATATCTTGGAGCTCTTTTTTGAGGCTGGATATGAGACTAATCAAAGATTTACCATATAATTTTATGCCTTGTGTCCGTAGCTTTTTCATTGACGAAGAAAATAAAGTTGCTGTGTTTATTAATAAATTTGCAATCCGTCAGTTCCACTCGCTCACGTCATTGGAAAAGATGGATACTTAAAATCTGTCAAGATCACCAGAAACTGGGAGGAGCCGAATTTTTGGGATATTAGCCGTCTTGTTTGTTCTTATAATCCATGTTTAGTAAACTGCAAATCAACCAGCCGGAAGAAACGACAGCGCAAGTCAACCAACCAGATGACATGAAAGAAAGAATAGTCAAACAACGGGGCAAAAGGAGAAGAATAAACCAACAGGGCCAAACGAAGCCAAGAGATGGTTGATAAACAAAAACGATAGCCAAGAGATGATGATCAGTCACTTCCATTCACAATGCTATAGTTTTTCTTGCATTATTTCTTTCTTTGTTTTCTTTATTTTATGTTCAGTGCATCTATTAACTTATTTTGTTAATTATGAAACAACTAGTAGTATTATGGCTTCTTTTTATTTCCAATATATTGTTTTTATTTTATTTCCTACTGCTAGCTTTTTTTTTTAAAAGATGGTAAAATATTTGAAAACTGAGATGCAGAGAATGTTGCTGTTTTTTCTTGCTAAATAATTGTTGGTTACTTGTTACTTGCTTTTCATATACTATTTCTCCTGCCCTTTGTCAGCCTCTCTTCGTCCATTCGATAAGTTTGGTTAGATAACCGAAACCGTACTTTTCAAACAATGGGATAATCTTAGGTTTGAGATGGACAGCATTTTGAAACCGCACATGAGCATCTAGACAAAATAGAGCCAGAAAGGTCCAACGTGTGTGTATCTCATGACCAATTGAGACTAAAGATCCTTCCTACGTGAATATGATAAAACGACAGCTTATTTTAATGTCAGACCCCAAATTTCCCAAGTACATGCAAATGAGCTCACAAATGGGCCTTCTACGTCGAACATTCAGACTGAGGCACTTTACTTAGGTCACGTCGAATTTGAATTCCCGTTTATCATCTCGGGCTTGAAAACGAATATCACGTGAAGGCACGTGTATTAACTCACAAGTCACAACAAGACACGCGAACCACAACATGTCGTTTTTGCCCTTTAGATTAGCTGGCGAAACGTTGCCGCCAAACATTATTACTCCCCACGCTAAAATTTAAGTAATCCAAATGACGATAATACCTTCATCTTCCCCAGCAAGCCTCTTCGATTTTTTTCAAAAAAACTTTCCTTTCGACCTCCCTCCACCTTTTCCCTCTTTTCTTCAAACCCTTTCGTCTCCATCATAAATACTCAACCCTAGATCCCCATAACCAAACCATCAAACCACATCTTTAATCAATCTCTTCCCACAAAATCATCAACCAACATGCCTTCCATGGCAGAAGAGCCGCTCCTAACCCCAACCCAGACCGATTCTGCATGTTCCCGATCCACTACCCGCAGATCTGGGAGATGTACAAGAAAGCCGAAGCCTCCTTCTGGACCGCCGAGGAAGTCGACCTCTCCCAAGACACCCGCGACTGGGAGCAAAACCTCAACGACGGCGAGCGACCACTTCGTCAAACACGTCCTCGCCTTCTTCGCCGCCTCCGACGGGATCGTCCTCGAGAATCTCGCCTCCCGTTTCATGTCCGACGTCCAGGTCTCCGAGGCCCGCGCCTTCTACGGCTTCCAGATCGCCATCGAGAATCCACTCCGAGATGTACAGTCTCCTCTTAGACACTTACATCAAAGACAACAAGGAGAGGGACCATCTCTTCCGCGCGATCGAGACGATCCCTTGCGTAAAGAAAAAGGCCCAATGGGCCTTGAAGTGGATCGATGGGCCTCAGGCCTTCGCCGAGAGGATCGTGGCGTTCGCTTGCGTGGAAGGGATATTCTTCAGGGAGCTTCTGCTCGATCTTCTGGCTCAAGAAGCGAGGGCTCATGCCGGGCTCACCTTCTCCAACGAGCTCATCTCGAGAGCGAGGGTCTTCACTGCGACTTCGCGGTGATCTACTCCCTCCTGAGGACGAAGCTCTCGGAGGAGCGCGTGAGGTCGATCGTGTGCGACGCGGTGGAGATCGAGAGGGAGTTTGTGTGCGACGCGCTCCCGTGCGCGTTGGTGGGGATGAACCGGGAGTTGATGAGTCAGTATATTGAGTTTGTGGCGGATAGGCTTTTGGGGGCGCTCGGGTGCGGGAAGGTGTACGGTGTGGCGAATCCCGTTTGATTGGATGGAGTTGATCTCGCTTCAGGGTAAAACGAATTTCTTCGAGAAGAGGGTTGGGTGATTACCAGAAGGCTTCCGTTATGTCTAGCGTTACCGGTAACGGCGCGTTTGATAACCATGTGTTCTCGCTTGATGAGGACTTTTAGTTTTATATAATTAGTTGTTTGTTTATGGTTTGATCCTTGTAATATTCCGTGTATGTTCGTCTTTTTAATTAGTGGAATACTATAAAGCTTTATCTCTACTTTTCCCCGGCTTAATCTCCATGATTTAAGCATTTATTCCATACAATTCATTAATAATTGGTAGACTAAGGATTATTCTCTGAATAAGATATCATAGATCCAAATTCGAATGAGACCAATGAAATACAACAAAGAGATCTGATACTTAAAATGCGACAAAAATTTCAAGTTCGCATGAAGTTTTCTCATTATTTTATTTATTTATTTGTTGTTTCACATTGTTGTATTTATTTATGTAATTTGTTTACGATCTAAGTAATAAAATAAGTTTCAGTTGTTGAAAAAAAAAATTATTTTACTTCCGACAAGCATGAGTTATTTCTAGCCCCTCTAAAGTTATCCTAGTTACATCAGCTAAGTACTTTGGCATGTGGAGTATATTTAAAGAATCGGTTAAAATCAAAATAGTTTCTACAGCAAACAACAAGTTGATATGGCCGAGTTGGTCTAAGGCGCAGGATTAAGGTTCCTGTCCGAAAGGGCGTTGGTTCAAATCCCACTGTCAACAAAACACTTTTTTTTTTTCTCAGATATTCATCTACACAAATGGCAATGAACACCCTCCAAGGCTCCAACGGCCATTGAGTTAGACAGGTCTCTACTTAAAAGACCTTTTGTTAAATCAAAGCCCTTCAAAGGATGTTGCATTGGCTTCTTGTGTCAATGAGGTCAATCCCATTTGCACAGGTTCTTGAGAATCTCTCTCTCTCAGACGGTAACTACGGATCGGTGAGACGTTACAATATTGAGACGCCAGAAGACAATGCTATACATGTGGCTCTTCAAGCCATTCATTTATACTAGCTAGATTTAAGCTTTAAACTAAATTGAATAATTGATAATGACGAACTGGACCATCAAGAACAAAGTATGTAAGTTCATGTATCCATGTTGTTAGCTAGTATATGTCGATAAGCTAGGCCTAGAGACAACCAATCATTTGTGACCATTCCCTTTGCTGCCGGATGGTAACACGACCAGGTCAAGGTGGTCTGTGTAATGTGGTTTCTTATGCAAGCGTCTTACCTCTTAACTAGATTCTAACCCGCCCGACTGGGCGGGTGTTATTTTTTTCAACAATATAACATTTATAATTTCTTTTGTTTTGGATATGTCGTAAAACTGTTTTGTACGTGTTTCTATATGTTAGAGTGTGTTCATTTGTATCCTTGTTTGATATATAATAGATAGCGACATCTTTTTTTTAAACGGATCATCTATTCTATTAAATTTATTAATACAATTTATTAACTTGTATGACTATCTAAATGACCACAATAAAAATATATCTAAAATACAAATTTATATTAGTTTTTGGATTTTAATTTTAATCACATTATATTGGGTTATCTTATTGACATTCTTTTATAAATGTTATTTTATCGATTGTTTTTACAAAACATACAAATAAAAAAACATTATTAATGAAATTACCACTAATGGAGAATTATATATATGTATATAGCATAATATAGTAGATCTTATAAGAAAGAAAGAAAAAATTTGTTAACAATTGGCCCATTTAAAGAGAAACAAATTAAAATCCGTTTTGATAGAATATGGCCTGTTCAATTAATAATTGGCCCAATTAGAAAGCTAACTAATTAGTGTAGGAAAAAAAACTGTTAGACAAACGATCGACGAAAAAAAATCAGAACGATACTCTCAATTAGGGTTCTTTACTCTCGGAGAAATCTCTCTACTTTTTTCATTGTTCAGATCAAGATCAAGATCAAGATTTAAATCGTTTAATGTTTCATCAAGATGCAATCAATGGTGAAATAGTATGCACAGAGGTATTTTTTTTCTTATTTCGAAGCTAAATCCGTACGGATTGAATGGTCTTAATGTCTATCTGTGTCTAATAGTTTCCACTGTCTGCACTTTCAGATGAATATGATCAGTAATAATAGAGATCGAAGATGTGAGTTGAAGATCAGTCTCGATTGGGGTGATGTGGGATGTAATAACATAGAAGCAACCGGATTAAGCACAAAAATGGATCATAACATGATCAAGATAAGGAAGATTAAAACCACAATCAAGAATATATAACAGAAAGGTAACGGCTTATTTCTCTGTTTTGTATGAATATAGATTTGATTAGATCCTATTTTGATCTCTGTTTCTTCTATGGTTTAACTATGATTAAATTTCTGAACTGGAACTTTGTGATCTCACTGTATTTAGTGTTCTGTTTGATAAGAGCTAGTGTCGGGTATATATATATATATATATATATGGAACCGTATTTTGATCAGAAAGTATGATCTGTTTTTTTTCTCTTAATTGTTATATGCGTCGTCTTGCTTCTGTTATCATAGTTGAGCAATCATTGTTTTAGTATAGTAGATGTTGTGCGTAAAGATCTTAAAGTGTGATGAGCTTATATAATTTGATTGAGTTTATTATCATTTTGGAATATCACTGTAATTGTTTTTCTGTGATTGTATTCTTATAGCAACGGATGTTAGTGATAAAACACAAATATTTTTGTATTAGTATCTGGTGTGATATAGTTTTCAATATATCCTTTCGTGCATAGCTAAATTGTATTAAATTTTTGTCATTTGGTTTCATGATATATACAATGGTGGAGAGGCACAGAAAAAACAAAGGTTTACAACCGAGAAGAGCATTACCATACTTCTGAAAAGAAGGTTAGTAATTTATTTTTTTCAGTTTTAAGTGATTGTGCAGATTCAATGAAGGTAATTTACGATATCTAATAACCTTCTGAAAGAAGGTTAGTATTTTTTTTTCAGTTTTAAACAAATCTTTTTCTGTACTTTGAAATGTATTACGTGATTTTAGGATAGTTATAAAGAGAAAAGATCTGATATTTAAATACAAATGCGCCAAAGTATATTCTTTAATATACTACGTAAAATATAAAATATTATTAAATATTATTAAGATTATCAAAAAAAAAATTATTTGGTGTGAGAAGATGTAAAAATAATAAATGTGTGTTGTTTGGTGTGTTTTCATGTGACGAAGATGTTATGATTTATGAATTGAGATGAAATTATGTTATTGACCCAGGTTGTTTATTTAAGAACTGGTATGGTGATGTTATTGAAGATGTTCAATGTTATAATGGTTTTGTATGTTATATAGAAAAGAAGTTGTTCGGCTGTTCGTTGTTCATGGATTTTTATTCTTTGTGATGAACATAGTGGCTACAGAGAGGATATGCTGCTATGATGTGATGAAATGAATTGATATAGATGTGATCGATATATTTTTTATGAGTTAGGTAATGTTTATAGTTAATCTTAATTAATAAGATTAATATATGGTGGTCGTTTGTGAGGGTGACTAAATAATTGAAGTCACGTGTTTATATGTAACGTTTAGTATATTAAAGGGTCCGCTTATAATGTTTAGACCTTTAATTAAAAGGTCCAATGTGATTTCTAAATGGTAGATAAAAATTGTACTTCTCTTTTAATAGGGAAGATGGCCATGACAATTTCCAGCGGAGTCCACACCAATGGGCGCTCCAACCACTATTCTTCTAATTTTGACAATATAGCCCCTCTTAACTCTTCCTAGTTACATCAGCAACGTCATGTGGCATGTGGAGTTTATCTTATAGTTAATTAAGAAAAGAGTATATTCTACAGCAAACAACATGTTGATATGGCCGAGTTGGTCTAAGGCGCAGGATTAAGGTTCCTGTCCGAAAAGGGCGTGGGTTCAAATCCCACTGTCAACAGTTTACTTTTATATTCCATGTGTTCATGTATCACGGTGTGGGACTTGCTTATTCTATTGATGTGGCATTTCGGATTCTGAGGTTTGATTTGTGATTTTCCCTTTTCTTTGGGAGATGAACACATCATCAACAAAAACAAAGAAGAGAGCAGTTATGAGAGTTGTTTTGCCTATGACAAGAGTCATGCTCTCAAGCTGTGGCATTGTGGTAGACGGGACCTTGGCCACTTGCAATCTCCTCGCATCCTATGTGTATCATCTTACGACATCTCATTTTATTTATAGGCATTCATGAACCACAGAGAAAGATGCTCATCTTATTACATACCTTGATCTCTACAAGTTCTTGGTTTTTCAGCGCCTCCAGTATAATCTGGATGTTGTTGGTCAGTTCCATAAGCTGCAAATATTTCAAACTTTCTAACTCTATTAGGATTAGATTGAAGAATTACTTCCAAATGGGAGTACCTAGGTCAGGCAAACAAACAATCCTATATATAAATCAAACAAGATATTCCATTGAGAACATTTCAAAATACAAAAGTAGAAAAGCACAATGAAGGTAATCGAAAGATCATTAAGTTCTTTTTTCACACACACTTCCAATAGAAGCATCTATTGGAACATTGTGATGGACTAGATTACATCGTAGAAAGGTAGGGAACACGGCCAATAATTGATAAACGATTACCTGAAACGGAATTATTCTTGTGTTGATCAATATCTTATTGTGCAACAACATGACATCAAAACGAGGAAAATCAATCGGCGGAGGTGGAGAATGTCCAACGAAAGGCATATCTACTCCACCTTAGGAGATGGATGATGGACCGAGCATGATCCCAAGATGCAGAAGATGTGGTAACTTGTTTGTTCCATTAGTTTACAAAGTTACCACTCTAACAAATTCACTTACATCTAGGGATTCTTTCTCTCTTTAAAAATCGCAAATTAATTAATGTTTTACATCCATACTTATATTACAAATGTGATCAAAATATTTCAAAACAGTATTGGAAAATATAGTAATCCCTGACATTGTATTGGTCATATCGGTTTGGAGAATACAAAACTTTGTTCACGTATGTGGATGTCAAAAACAAACGGTGTTTAATAAAATCTAAGAGAAAAGAATATGTTTGTACGAAGAAATCTTTATCTTTTAACTTAGATCCAACAAAATTGAAAAGAAAAAAACAGTTTTTTTTTTGCATCCGCACTAATTCATTGGTGATATAAAGATGCTCCCAGATAGAGGAAATATTTTTTTATTTCAAATAAAGGCTTGAATAATTGATAGAAAAGCAAACCATAAATAAGTACCAACGACCCACTTTGTATATCTGTTTCCTTTGAACCAAAGCAAATCCTCACGTGACATCACATTCCGAAAACAAAAATGT
This sequence comes from Raphanus sativus, assembly GCF_000801105.2. Taxonomy (NCBI): domain Eukaryota; kingdom Viridiplantae; phylum Streptophyta; class Magnoliopsida; order Brassicales; family Brassicaceae; genus Raphanus; species Raphanus sativus. Next base: position 14,142 of record NW_026617830.1, read on the forward strand.
GAATCCATTCAATGCTTCACAACTTGATCATAATCTCATCTTCTTTCTTGATACCACTTTTAATCCTTCCGAGTCACCAACTTTGTCCTTACCTCCTAAAGCACTCTTTTCTTCCGACATTAACCAATGGATCACTCTATTCTCAGCTCCCATTATACATTTTCCTCATATAAAATACACACACTTAGGCATATGCTTCGATCAACTATCTCTCTCTAAAGATTTTATATACATAACAAGGAGAAAGAGGAGATCAATAACATGTCTGATTGGGGACCAGTTTTTGTCGCGGTGACGCTTTTACGTGTTGCTAACTCCGGGGCTGCTGATTCAGATTCCAGGGGAAACCGAAGTAGTTGAGTTTGGAACATTTCAGACAAGTGGTGTTTTCGGTTATTGTTCATACCCTAGTCTACTTCACTCTTGTTTGTATTCTCTTGATCGCTATCCAAGTTCACATGTATATCGCCTAATCGAAATAAAATAAAAAACCTCTCCATTTTTGTGCTAGCTTTACTTTAGGATTTTATTTCAGTTGAATTGTGTCGTTAACATTTTTTATTTGGTACAGAGTAACAAAGTGGTCTCAAAGTACTACATATTATTTCACTTGACTTTGCTTGTAATATTTCTTTTCAAATGGGATTGTATGTAATCATATTAACATATGTATGTAGAAATGTTAAAGTTATATGATATACCTATATACATCGTTCTATTTGGTTCTTCATTTTTCGTTACAGTTTACATTTTTTGTAATGATTATCTGCTAGAAATTTAAACAAAAAAATACTGGATAATTCAGTTTGATCTAGCTATGATGTGGGGCTCACTCATAAGAATTATCTCTGATCAACCTAAAAGTTATTTTAAGTGGGTTGGAAAATATTTTCATAGTGATTTTTGTCAGCAAAACACAAAGTAGTCATATTTTTTTCTTTTCCCTCTGTCGTTCCCGTTTCTTCTATATACGTCTTGCTTTTCTCTTCTTCCAACATTCAATCGTTCA
>NW_026617831.1:0-15147 GCF_000801105.2 Raphanus sativus
AACGTTACTTTTTAATATTATTTTAATCTAATTGCATAAATATTAGCGCTAAGGATTGGCTAAGATGCAGCGTTGCAGATGGTCTAATCTCTTCCATGCACGCGCGCTAAAGATTAAAATACAGTAGATTCTGAAAATTAATTAGGTCACTTTCCATCAGCTTTTGCTAACTTATTTCGATCAACGGATATGCTCTCTTATTATTCTCTCCATGCGATTAGCACGAATTGTTCTCAATGGTTTACTAATATATTCCACCACGTTAAGTAATTATTCATCAATTTATCAAGAAAAAAAACTATATTAATCCTCATGTTTTCAATAGGAAATGTATATATATTTTATCTTGGATTTCTAGATGTATATTTAATTACTCACATATTCACGTATTATTATTAGCTTGATAACTATCTAATCACTGATTCTTGCGGCCTACCACAGAAGGAACCTACATAATTGCAAGCCTTCTTGTTGTTGATGTTGTTCAATATAATTCTCTTATTAGGCATTCATAACCAAAAATAGGCATGGACAAATATTCTGGATACTTTTGTGTTGTTATTCAAAAGCTGTAAATTATAGAATTTCTTCGGATCTCTAACGTGTTGTATCACTTAGCCAAAGAGAAAAGAAGCAGGCATGCGTCTGTTATTCGAGCTCAGTGGTGCGGGTAGTTGACCATCTGTGGAAATTGTGTCTTTCTTAGCTGGAAAGTTGGTGGGGAACGTGGTGGAGGTGACTGGAACATACCAGAAGTGTATGTGTATGATGGTGGTTGGCTTGCCCCAAAACATGGAGGAGGGTATGGTATGGGTGTTGCGAAGCCAGATACTGCTTGAGGAGGAGGATAGACCATTGGAGGCGTAACAGTGTTGATGAAGGGCGTTGGGCTGCCGTTTTCATCCCCTGCTGCTCGATAAGGCTCAACCTTTTCCTTAGTCCTTGGATTCCTGAAACACCTCAGAAGAAAACACTTTGTTGGCCTCTTCTCCATCCTCTTGGTCTGGTTCAGTTGCGGGGTTATAGGAGGAGCGGGGGCAGAGACTTCTCCAGGAAGAGATACAAGCTCTGCGTTTTTGTCCCATTTGGCAAGCTTTTGAAGCAACTTAGCTGGGTTGGGGTCACCTGAGACTGTTAGGAGCCCTTGTTCTGCGTTATACTCAACTGCAGTCACCCCTGTTTTCCATTCCAAAACAATATATTAGTTTTTTTTATTTTAAAAAAAAACATATTTTCAATGACAAGATCTCATCACCAGAAACACCGAGTAACTTTCTCTTTGCATTTGTCTGGCAACCTTTGCAGCACTTGATTCCAACTCTCAGAACGCAACTCTGCAGTTATCACACGGAAAAACTCGTCAGCTAGCAAACTCTTAAAAGAAAGTAGATGCAAAAAACCTGGATCGAGAGAGAGAGAGAGAGAGTACTCGGGCAGGTTGAGTTGTGTTTGCCATTGAAAAAGCACCTTAAGAACTCCAACGGAGAAGAAAGCCAATGATATATCCTATAATAATATAGTATGATGATATCTAGGGTTTCCATAGTTTTATTGATATGCCACCTTGCAGAAACAGATACCAATCAAATGTGAGTTATTTGTTATCTTTTTTTCTTCATTAGTTGAAGATTACAAACTTGAATCTTGGTAATCAAAACTCAAAAAGTAACCTCCCATTTTTTGTCTCGTTCACATATTGAGAAAGCAATAATGGCGGATTTGGACTTTCCACTACGGGAAGATTATGTAATTGTTTTCGGTTTAATTTGGATACAAATCACAAAGAGATGATGTTCGTATCTGCAGATTCGCATACTGTAAATGGTTCTCCAAGACTTTGCTTGCATAGTGAAGAACTGAAAGAAGCGTTGCGACAAGTTAAAGGTACTGTTTTGTTTCCAGTTATCGACCTAATAATTTGTGGTGGGATGAACCAACAGGAGTTTACGCCATGACCATATATATTCCCGGCCAAGGGTCTAATTTTTGTCTCCGGCAAGGAACCTCCTGTGCTTATCAAATCCGTCCAGCTAATCGGGCAAAGTCCTAACTTAGGCCTACAAGAAGGACCCCCTACAAAGGCTAAGACTCAATTCTAGTGGGTTTTATTGAAAATTTTCCAAAGAGTATGGTTGTTAATTTTTTTTTATATTTAGAGGTGAGATATTGCAATATAAAGAAAGAAAGCTGCCTCCTCTTACGTTCTTCACGTCATCAGCCAATCGCTTTGATTTCCATGAAGCAAACTCATTAGCACAAACGACAAGGTTAGATAAATACTTTCTTCTTTTAAAGTAGTAAAATAGAATACACAATTCCCATGTAAATCTGGTACACCATGCAACCGAATAAAATTGTAAATGTGAAAATATCAAATTCTCAAATACATAACTCTCAGAATTGATTAAGAAGAGAGGAGGTCCAAACTACAAATATAGCATATATAAGCAAATGGGGTGGTACACGGTCGACGCTCCCGGAGGATGAACCAGCCCCAGTGGAAGGAATGGTCTTGGAACTACCTCCGGCTTCTGCACATGGATCAGCAAGTCCCGTTAAGCGAGTATATTATATATTCTTGGTTATTAAATAAGTTTGTACGGTACCTGAACGAGCACCTGGTGATGAAGTTGGATTTAGTGCCACACTAGGGTTCTTGCCCGCCGGTGACTCCACCGGTGAGAGAGCTCGAGGAGGCGTTGTCGGCCCAGTGGCCACTAAATCATAAAAACACTTTTGTGAGTGACACTATATATATATATATATATATATCTTAATATAGATATATAAGGGTTTATTACTTAGGCTACCGTTGCATTGTGAGAGAGGAGGCGCCTGAATGGTGCAGGCGTTTGGGAGCTGCAAGGCCTGTGTGCGGTTAATGTTAAGGCCGATGTTAGGGATCGGACTGTTGACGGCAGAGCAGATGCACTGCGGCGAAGATTTGATGACAGAGTCGAGCTGAGAGCAGCAAGTCTGTGAGGGAGTTGTTGAGTTTCCGGTGATATAGCTGAGGCACGGAGAAAGGGTGGTCAGTGTGCTCACGCATGACCCGCTAGGCTGTGCTTTTGATACGAGCAGTAGAGCCCCCACGACGGCTACAAATGTGATCGCGTAGATACTTGCATACCCCATAATTGAGTTATTATTGCTCTTCGCTTTGGTTTATAGTTATAGGGCGAGTGGGTCAGAAAATGTCAAAGAGACTGGTATTATCGGATGACCTACTTTACATTGTTTACGTTTTTTCATAACCACCATATTCTAGATATACCTAAGAACCAATATTATGATCGGGATTAAAGATTTGCTAATACCTAAGTAACAAAACTAATAGGAGCAAACCAAACTCACCTACTAGCTCTTGGTTAATTAATATTTTTCTGTTTAGAGGAAATTGTGTGCGTGTTTCAAGAAAAATAAAGAAAGGAAACCGTGTGTTGATAGTGAGATTTAGAGAGATGGTTATAGATTAGCTGGAACTAAAGATTTGCTAATACCTAAGTAACAAAAGTAATAGGAGCATACCAAACTCACCTACTAGCTCTTGGTTAATTAATATTTTTCTGTTTCAAGGAAATTGTGTGTGTGTTTCAAGAAAAAGAAAGAAAGGAAATTGTGTGTTGATAGTGAGATTTAGAGAGATGGTTATAGATTAGCTGGAAGTTGTTGAACTCCAATGCACCCACTTAAATTTGTATATATATAGGATTATAAGCGATCTTCACCTGAGAATTAACCAAGCAAAAAAATGGAAGGCATAACATTGATAATAGTGATGATGTCAAGCTTAATGTTGGGAGGGAAAGGTCAGCAGATAATTAGCACGCCGTGCACCTCCTCCATGATCTCTACCTTTACTCCATGTCTCAACTTCATAACCGGGAGCAGCGGCGGCTCCCTCACTCCCACTGTCGGCTGCTGTGACTCTTTAAAGTCGTTGACCAGTACCAGCATGAACTGCGCTTGCCTCATCCTCACCGCAAATGTGCCGCTGCCTACTGGCTTCATCAATCGGACTCTCTCGCTTGCTCTCCCTCGTGCATGCAAAATGAGCGGTGTACCTGTTCAGTGTCAAGGTTTTAGCTTTACTCTAATTATTTATTAATTTATTAACCCCAATGATTATTAATGGCTTATTTTGCTTAATTTGCAGCGGCGGGGACTCCTCTGCCAGCGCCAGGTGTCTTTTAAAAAAAAAAAAAATGAAAACCGCTCATGATTATTTAAATGTCAATTGATCTCAGCCATTATTTATTTAACTAATGTGTTGGGCAGGTCCAGTGCCATTTTTGCTAGCTCCACCACCGCCTATGTCTGCTTTTAGCCCCGGATGTGAGTAATTAATTAAATTATTAAACCACGATCACGTTGTATTATGCATTTTGAGTCAACGTTTGATTTTGGACAACTTTGATTAGCATCTAAGGCAGCGGCGACAGCTCCTGAGCTGGCACCGGATGCTCCCTCGAATGGACCGATGGGCCCCACAGCCACACCAGGAATTCGGCCGGTGGTTCAGCCCTTGCAACCAACCAGCCTCGCGCAATATTCCACCTCTCCTTTTCTTCCCTTCCTTTTCTTTCTCTCCACTCTTCTCACTTTGTTGAATTCGTAAGCTATACGGCTCGTCTCCGTACTCAAAATTGTTACCTTTATATATGTACGTATTGGTGGTTTCATATCTATTCATTGTTACAGTTATGATCTACTCGCTATTTCATCTCAAAGTATACGTTGCACTATCCTTTTATCCGTCAATAACAAAAACAAATATTGAGGCCTCTTAGCGCGAAGATTCGAAACACCATCTTTGGAGTCTGTAACTTATTAAAATTGCAACAGCTAAACTAGACATAAGCCCATCTAGGAAACTAGACGGGACCTGGTGGAAAGTCTCCTCTCTTCAGTCCACACACACCGAAAGTGCGAGACAAAGCGCGATTAAGAGAGCGGGATCACAAGTACAATTTAGAAGATTTTGATACGTAAAGAATACATACCTCGATGGACAGGGGTGTAACCATCGTGCCGTAACGATTGTTGCTATCTTTGCTGACCAAGAATTTGGTCTAGTTCCACTTGATTCTGGAACTAGAAAAGTGGGTTTACTTTCCTTGAGAACTTGTAGAGTGAAAATTTATAATAGCCCTATTTGAGAGGATCATATCGAGATTCTGCTAAAAGTTACAAGCCATAGTCTAAACTTCACAGCTGAGTTAAAATTTGTTCCTTGATGGTATTTCCATGTACCAGTACCAAACTATTCAGCAATTGACAGGTCGAAGATAACTACAACAAAGAGGTTAGAATTTCACTAGGAGCACAATCATTATTATTCTATATCATTTTAAAACATGATTTTTGAATCAAAGACATACTGAGCGTCTAGCGAATTCTAAATGAATTCCTTTAAAACCAGATTATAACAACTTTGCAATGTATATTCGTGTATACCGTCGGCATGCACTAAAAATCTATACGTCAGTTAAGTATACAATAAAGAGTTTTTTTTTGGGTGCAAATGTTAAGATTTATACCAACTTTTCTGTTTTTCAAATACAAGATGTGGAAACCCACTTATTAAAACAAAGCTAAGAGAAAGAGAAGAAAGGGAGAGCCAAGGTTCATTACAAAAGAAAGATAAAAAAAGCTGCAGAAGAGAGGCGTGGGAAGGAGATGGTGATGGGATAGAGAGCAGCCGGTCTCTAATCATGCGATCAATCTTGGAAGCCAACGCCGGCGCGGTGGTGGAGACGGCGGTGAATATGCGAGCATTCCTCTCACGCCACATGCAATAGATGACAATCTGCAGTAAGAGTTTGAGGATAGGAACAGCTCTAGGAGCAGTAGTGAATTGCTGTTGACGCAGTACACCTATACACCCGAGCGGTGATGCTGGTGGAGCTGAAAGAAACCGTCCAATACAAAAAGCAGCCCAGACAGAGGAAGCATATTGGCATTAGAAGAATAGGTGATCATGGGATTCTTGTGCACTGTTACACAGCACACGGATTGTTGGTACGTTTAGTCCCCAAGAAGCAGAACAATCGAAGAGCATACTAAACTAATGAATTTTGGTTGAAGTTATGACTGATGGGAGAAGGGACAGCGAGAGAAGAGCAGAAAAGGGCCAAAAAAGAAACATTATTTATCCCATTCTCACAGTTCCTCCCTAAAGAGATTGCATCTAGGGAGAATTGCTAAAAACAACTTAAATATTGAAGTCAAATGCATTAGTATACCCTAATTTCAGTCAAATGCAGAACCAACCTAAATGTAAGATGAAAATACTATTTAGTCCTTATGAACAAACAAAAAAACGGAGTGGTATTTACGTTTCTATCCTTTTGGAAGTCTACATGTAAAAGAAGGAAGTCTACATACTTTTAGACCTCCAGCGAAATCTAATCTGTAGACTTGATGTGTAGTCTACACCAAAATTTTATCTAATATTTTGTTTTAAAATTGTTTAAAAATAATTATTGTGATAGATTTTAACTAATCATCAATATAATGGATAGTATGAAGTAAATATATTAAAATTTTATATAACTGAACAATTTTAAAGAATATATACTAAATAGGTATCCATGATATAAACAATGTTCATAGTTTAGAAACAAAAGGTTATAACATGATAGGTCTTTTAGTGGTAGATTTTTAGAATTAGACTTTAGATTTTGATTTTTTTTTTGGTTTTATTGACTTAAATCTGTTTATTAATGTTTAGTAGTTTATATTTTGTGTAATTTTGATATTTGATACAGTAAATGAGACTTTTTGAGTATCAAGCAAACTATTTAGGGTTTGAGATTTGTGGTTTAGGGTTTCGTAGACCTACAATAAAGTCTATAAATCTGTAGACGTCTTTGACAGTCTATTTTATTCGTGTATATCTTTCATTTTAAATTAAATGTTCCAATTTATAAATAAAATTTTAAAATCATATATTATGAATATTTAAAATTATTAAAAAATTTGGTAAATCATATATTAAATTTTGTTAAAAATAAAGAGAAAAAAGAAAAAAAAATTATTGTAGACATACGAAGAAGTCTACGCGATTTTACTTAACCGGATTTAACCAAAATATTTTAACCTAATTAACATTTTTTTACTAGACTGATTTAACCAATATTATTAAAATAATAAAGAAGAAAAAAATGGTTGTAGACTTCTTTCGAAGTCTCCCTAACCGGAAACAACTTAACTTGACCCAAAATTAACCAGAATAAATTAGCCTAACCAAAATTAAATCAAATTTTTTTAACCAAACCAGAAAAGTTATACGACATATAGGCCTGGGCGTTCGGGTACCCATTCGGGTTCGGTTCGGGTTTTTCGGATTTCGGTTCTATTTTGTAACACCTTCTAGGTCCCATTCTAGTAAATCTACAAGTTCGGTTCGGGTTCGGATATAACACATCGGTTTCGGTTCGGTTCGGTTAATACCCGAAGTAACCATATATCATTCGGATTCGGGTTATATCAGATCGGTTCGGATATACCCTAAGTAAAATCTAAAATTCCATAGAAAAACATAAAAATATATACTTATTTATATATAATGGAGTATTTAAGATATTTTTTTTAAAAAAATAGATACTTATTGTTAGATATCATGTTGAAATAAACATGAAATTGAATATTTGAAGTACATATTTATGTTTTAAATATTTATATTATATATTAATTCGGACATTCAGATCGGTTTGTTCGGATATTTTTCGGGTTTTTCGGGTTTTCGGGTTTTTCGGATTATCCATTCGGGTTCGGTTAATAACACTTCGGGTTCGGATATGTTTTGTAACACCCTACAAGATCCATTCGGATATTTTTTAGAATTCGGATTCGGTTCGTATCGGGTTTTTCGGTTCGGGTTCGGTTCGGATTTCGGGTTACGGGTTTTATGCCCAGCCCTAACGACATATAACATTTTTTAATCTAACCAATATAAAACCAGAATTTTTTTAACCTAACCGGATAAGTTTCCCGACATATAAATGCAATTTTAGTCTTCATTTGGTAATAAAAAAGAAGACAAACCCTAGCGGCCGTTACTCTCTCTCAATCTCTTGAGCGATTCCGGTGAAGTCAACCCGTCTCAGCCGCTTACACTGGTTGCTGTCTCGCTGCTGTTGCTATATCTTCCCTCTGGTAAGGTAGTGATCTTCGATTTATTCTGTTTCATGTCGGGTGTCGAAGTTGTTGTCAGAGTCATGTTGTCGTTGCTGCAGATCTTCTCTCCGCCGCGTCTCCTCTCCGCCTCTCTCCACCGCGTCTCCTCTTCGCGTCTCTTTCTCTCACCGCAGTTCACTCTCCGCCTCTCTCTCAAGTATATCTCTCTGCCTCTCTCTCTCAAGTTTGCTTGGTTTGCTAGTTTACTGATGTTGTTCATTGATGGGTGTGATAGAATCTCATTGCTTGTGAATCTTAAGCAAGAGATCTCGTGATGAGTTTGATTGTTCTCTTGTTTGCTTAGCTTAGCTTAGCTTATGTTGTGATGGGTTTTAGTGGTAATAATGAATCAGCTCTGTAAAAGGAAAATGTTTAGTTCAGTTCTTGCTTCAAATTGAACTGTGTGATTTGAATTTATCTGCTGCTTCTTAGCTTAGCTTATCTCACTAGTTAAGATGTTAGCTTCAAGTTAGAGCAATGCTTTTTTCTTCTGTTTCATTCTCTTATTTAAGGTACATTGGTAGCAAAGCAGGTTGGTGAAAGAAACTCTTGTAGTAATCTCTGACAGACATATCAACATGTACTTTTTGTGAAGTATTAACGTATTATGGTTTATGTATTAACGCGTGTGGTCTCATTTCTCATTTTTTATGATCTGCAATTAGTCTTTTCCGTAATCAGGGTCGTGGGTTCCAGTCATTTAGTGGTTTATCTTTTGAAATTTTGATATGGAGTTATAATGTTAAGATGTTAGCTTCAAGTCTCATGTGCGTTTTAGTTTTCAAGACGTTTTCTGTATAGTCTAGTCTAGTCTTTTGTATGTGCATCTAGTCTAGTTTTTTGCTACACTCTTTTTATCTTCCTCTTCTCGTTTGTGATATCATTTCTCTGAAAATGTATTTCCATCTCATTCTTGTTAACTTGATGCTTGTAATATTTGCAGGTGATCATATTCAGATACAACTTCCATTTTCAATGACCTCTGTCCATGAAGGAGAAAGATTTCATCATCTCAGAGCAGAAAAAAATCTGGTAATTTATAAATCATTACTTTGTTTAATCAATTTCGTGAAAAGTTGTCTAACATGCTTATGCATTTTGCCAGTTGTTATAAATCATTAATTTATAAACAAGTTGTTATTTACGCTAGAGTCAAACTGCATTTCTCAGAACATTGTGTATTACTTGCAGGTTGAGGTGAGTGATGCAGATCTTCTTTCATTGATAGAAAATTACTGCAGAGAAGCAGGAGTTAGGAATCTCCAGAAATAAATCGAGAAGATTTACAAGAAGGTGAGTTTTGCTTCAAGGCTCTCAATCTATTCCCTCAAGCCCACATCTAACATGAACAATTTTCAGGCAGGGTGAGAGACTATCATATTTCCGGAAGCAAACATGAGAGACTTTGAAGAGCTTTCGGAGGATGTGAAAGAAGGGCTTGATGTTCACTTTGTGGATGACTATTAAAAGATCTCCGACCTTGCATTTGTCTCTGAGAATAAGCAACATGACTGAGATAACTCAGAAGTCATTTTGACCTTCTTTCCCTGTTGTCTCTGTCTAAAACAAGAAGACCGACCATTCTTGATTCTTTTTTTTTTCTATATACTTCTGTCCCTTCAAGAAGTGTCCTATTGTAACCTTTTTTTTCATTAGGATAGTTTATTTATGTGGTTGGACTGTTGTGGTATATTTTCACAGCCAGATCATTATGAATCAAAATAAAATTGTTCTCTGCTTGTTATACTATGAACAGATTGGTGTATGACTTGCACTGTTTCAACGTAAAGTATCACACTTCTCTATTACTCGTGACGTTTATTGTAAAGTATCACACACCATTCACTCTTTTTATTGGTAATCTCAGGGAGAATGTCTACGAAGAAAAATTGAGGTTGGCTGGATTTATATATGTGTACATAAAATTGACTTAAAGATACACAATTTCAGCATGCCACAAATTCAACATATACTTGTCTATGTAACATAGGTTTGGTAAGGAATACCTTAACTCAACGACTATATCACAAACTGCTACAAAAGAATTTTTCACCACTCATTCTCTATATACAATAAGTAACTGAACCATTCTATGTTAAAAAAAAATCTATAGATGTAGACTTACAAAGACGTCTACACTTATTAGCAAACTATCTGCTCAAACCAAAAGTATTATAATTTCATAACTACAACAGTTTTTCTTTTCAAAATTACTCCAACCTATTAGGATTAACTAACATACACTTTCAAACAAAAAAATCTAGAATAAACTTTATGAATATTACATAAATTCAGTTTTAATTTATTTTCCTACGTAGACTTTTCAATCAGTCTACGACAGTGTAGACGTTCGTGTCAGTCTACGACAGTGTAGACGTCCGTGTCAGTCTACTTTTTGGGTTAGTTTTTGCAATTGAAAATTTTACGGGTTACTTTTTTTATTTGACCAGAAACTCATCCAAGTTTTGACTTTATACATTTAGACTTCCGTTTTAGTCTACCACATTAAAAAGGTTAGTTTTTATTATTGACCAGAATTCACCCAAGTTTTGACTTTCGAAGGTAGATTTCATATGTAGTCTACATGTTTCGTAGACTTCGAATAAGGTCTAACTTCAAAACCCATAGGTTGGTTTTGCAATTGACCATTGTTTGACTTTTGAATGTAGATTTCATATGTAGTCTACAGATTCGTAGACTTCGCATAAGGTCTAACTTCAAAACCCATGGGTTGGTTTTGCATTTGACCAAAATAAATATGTAGACTTCACGAACAGTCTATATTTTTTTGTGAAAAATGCGTAGACTGCATTGGAAGTCTACAATTTAAAAAATATTTATTTTATTTAAAAACATTTTAGTCAAATACAAAACTAACCTATTCAACGAAGTCAATGTTTTGGTCAAATGCAAAACAGACCTTAAGTAGACTTCATTGGCAGACTACATTTCGTAGACTTCCGTTGAAGTCTACTTAAGAAAGTCAAAAGTTCGGTCAAATGTAAAACCAACCTCTTTTACGTAGCCGTCTTGGTAGGTCTACGTAGATTTTTGTTTTTGTAGTCAAAGGTAAGGATGTAGACTGCTGGGGAAGTCTGCGTTCAAAAAAAAAGTTAAAAAGGTCAATTGCGAAACTGACTTGTTCGTTGACAAATAGACGGAATCGTACGTCTACACATTGGTGTAGACATATAAAGCAGTCTACCATCGCGACACAGACTGAAAAAGTGGTGAAAACCATGTAAACAGTTACCTTTTTCCGGTGTGAACCTCGATTCCGACCCTTTCAACCGTCCAAACTCATAAACTGAGCAAAAGGAAGCATCTTTGACGATTTACTAATGAAGAAACTCGAAAATGTGAAATTTGTGAGATGAAAATGAAAGTTGTGAGAGTTTTTTAGATAGAAATGTAGAGGAAATGAAAGATTTGTTGAGTTAGAGAAGAGAAAAGTGGTTAAAATTGAGTTATTGAGCTTTTATGAGCTCAAAGATGGTGGTTCAATGGTGGTTGCAAAATTGAAGATGATGACATTGTTGTAAATAAGAAAAGATGATTAGGGTGTAATTGGTTTTTACTCATTTTCGATTTTATTAAAAAAAAAAAAATAATGGCAGTTTTGTAAATATTTCGAAAACATAAAGATGGTTTGGAAAATTCATTGATGAATAGTAATGAGAAAAAAAAGGGGTTGGTTTTGCAATTGACTTGAATTCTTAGGTTAGTTGTGATAAAAGCCCTTGTATCTATCATACACCACATGCCTAAATAATTTCAAAATCTCTGTGAATATCCACTCATGTGAGGTAAGTATCTACTAACATAGGATGATGGTTAAAGAAGTTTGAAATCTTTGTTGTTTCCGTTTTTCTCAAAAATAGAGATTTCATAGTGGTATGTCTACATATTTAGGCAATATATAAAGTTTAATTAACTTAATTTTGTTAAAAAATTAGAATGATTCTCAATGTACCATGAAATACAGTTTACCATACATACATTATTATAAATGTATAAAGTGGTTAGAAATTTTTAAACAACACCAATAATTATAAGCCTCAAAAAATAAAGAATTTAACCAAAAATTTCGTAGAAATTAATCCACATATTTTCTGAAAAATTTTAAAATATGAAAATTATTTTAAGGCATATATGCATTGTAATTGACCTAGGATAATTGTCAAAGAAGTTCAAAACCTTTGTTATCTCGGTTTCTTAAAGTACATAGATTTCGTAGTGTTGGGTCAACTGGTTTAGGTAGTATATAAAGTTTTCCTAACTTAGTTGTTAAAAATATTAGAACGATGCCATGTACCATGAAAGAAAATTTATCATACATTAATAAAAATGTAGAAAATGGTTAGAAATTTTTAAACAACACTAATAAGTATAAACTTCAATATATAGGGCATTTAACCAAAAACTCAATATTTTTATAGGGTAACACCCATATATTTTGAGAAAAATTCAAAAAAATGACAATATTATTTTAATCCATAGATGCACCATATACTAACAAATTATAGTGGTCAAAGAAGTTTGACCGTTTTTCTAAAGAATAAAAATTTCATAATCATTAGTCCAATAACGTAAGTAGTATATAAAAGTTTTACTAAAACAATTTTTTAAAAATTAGAACGATGTTCATGAACCATGGAAGATAGTTTATGATAAATCAAGAATAAGATCTTCAAGGAAGAAAAAATCAGGTACTTCAGATGATTTGGGACATGAATCAATTTCAAAAACTAGAGGAAAGGAAACTATTTGAGCTTTATGAACTTAGGTCTGCCTTTAGACAAACATTTTTGTTTAGAATTTAAAACTGTTGGGCTCAGCCCATTGAACAACATATAGAAGTTAGCAGTCTATATTTAGAAATAGAAAGCGTTAGACTAAGCCCATTTCACAACTTAAGTTAATTGATGTATATGTTTTTGGAAAAAAAGTCGCTGGGCTGAGCCCATTACACAACGAATGGAAGTTGATTATCTTTGTTTCGTATTGGAGTTGTTAGATTCAGTTCATTAAACCACCTAGAATTAGAAATTGTCGGGCTCGGCCCATTGAACCACCTGTGCAATGATGACCGTTGTAATTTTGATCCGGACGTAGCCTCTTCACAAGAAACGATCTCTTGCTTCGTCATCATAATCTCTCAATCCTCTCAGACTCTTTATGAAGAGAAAAAGCAAGAAACTGTAGGAGAGTGATAATGTATAGGAGAACAAACATGCCGGAAAAAGTCAGCGACTTTTATTTGTGTGTTTCGTGAATACCCGATTCTCGGTGCGATTTGCGTTATGAATCTAAGAACAGATCGTGATGGGTTTCCTTTTTTTTTGGTTCTGTGAAACAGGTTTCCTGCAGATGGTTTAAAGATCAACACCCAAGAGCATGAACACTCGTAAAGATTACTATTAACCTGTCGTCATTCAAATCCGTGTAACTCGTTTCTTGTTTTACGAATCACCTTTAATAATTTGTTGGGTTTTTGTTTCTGTTGCAGTTGTGTGTTTCTTGATTACATATGTTCAATTCTTAAGGAATCACCGAGAAATAGGAGAGAGAAACTGAATGGGAATTGTTTGTGACGCAAGATAAGAGCATGAACAATTGTAGAGGTTGCTTTTAACCTATCGTCATTCAAACCCGCCGTGTAAGTCGTTTCTTGTTTTACGAAATTGCGGTTCTAATCGCTCTCGCTTCTCTCTGTTTCTAGGGTTCGAAAGATAAAACTGCCGGAGATCGTTGTTTGTTGATTCCGACGGTGGGTTACGACACCACCGTTGAATCATCTTTTTGTTTTTAGTTTTTATGTATAGTTATGCCCTGTCGGTGTGGATTTGGCTCATGTTTGTACTCTTTCGCAGATCAGGTTCGGGATGGTCACTTTTGTAGGCGAAGATTCAGTGATGATAGTAGCTCTGGTCCGTGATTGAAGATCGGGTTGCTGCTGGTTCCATCGAGATTTAGCATGTTCATATCGAGGTTAGTGTATGGCTTTTGGTCACCTTCTCTTGGTCGACGTTTGTGTCTCTTCGATTATAGTTTTAGTGTGCGATTGTTCTTAGCCTGATTTTTTTTTTCATGGATTGATTTTGCCTTGTTAGGCTTAGGGTGGTGGGTCTTCATCTGTTCCTGGTTTGTGTTGGTCATCTCAGTCTTCGATTATCCATTAGGTGTGCTGAATAAAAGGTTTTTCTCTCGTGTTTATATTAGTTCTTGGCTTTCTTCTGGGATGCAAAGTCTTTAATTTAATCTTGGGAGAAAATAATGTCGATTGATGGCTTATTCCCGCTCTTGGTTTTCTTTGTATGTTGTTAATTAAAGCTTGTTCATTGTGTTTCTAGTGACCTGTTCTTCCCTAGACTCAAATTGAATTTCAAAATACAGATCATTGCTTTTTTTTTTGTTCTCTTTCAGGTTCTGTACCTAGTTTGTGTTCACCAACTCAACGACAAGTTATGTGTTTCGCTGAATTGAAAATATATAGTGATTTAAAACTTTAAAAATAATTTAAATAGGTTATCCAAACCCAAACCAAACCCGCAAAGATCCGAATCAAACTCAAACAAAAATTTAGAAACATCCTAATAGGACTGGAATCTTTGACCTCGAAAACCCGAAACGCAAACCGATCAAAACCAAACCCGTATGGATGTCTGAAAACCCATCCTTAGTCATTATTATATATCGTATAATTTCATCATATAATTAATCGTATTTTATATGTACCATCATATAAGTAATCATATAATTATATAATTAATAGTATTTAATATGTATCATCATATAAATAATTACATATATTATATTTTTAAAATTTAATATGAAATATAAAAATCATAATTTGAGTTGGTATTTCAAATTGGGTTTTGTATTGTATTTTTCTTATATATATTGACAACATTCTTTTATAATGGACTTAATAACTTAATCCCATTATTTTTTCTGTTTAATACT
>NW_026617832.1:0-15146 GCF_000801105.2 Raphanus sativus
TTAGGTTTAAAGCTTCTTAGATCGTGGTTCATCCTGGTTTGATAAGAATTGATATCACTCAAATTACCCTAACAAGTGATTCTACTCTCTCAAATAAGAGGTTCGATTGTAGTACTTAGAGATCGAATCCACAGAGAGCTAGGGCGCACACTAAACTATAGATATTAAGATTTAACTAGGCAAACAGTTATAAAGCAGTAAATATGAATGTAATGAAAGCAAAGTGAACAAGGCAGTTGTTCTTATGTAACCAAGAGTTGATTGATGGAATGATCGTAGCTAGATCTAGGGTTTCTATTCAGGTTGGGATTATAATGATATAGATACTAAAATATGATATTATAGAACTCAATTATAAGAATAACATATCAACTCTCGTTGTATAGGTTATCTATTACTAGATCTAATGATCTCACCTGTCGGGATGATCAATTAGAAGTGTCGATCGATGACTCTATAGGAGTATCGATCGATACACCTTGCGCTCCGTCGATCGATTCACCTTGCGCTCCGTCGATCGACGCGCTTCTAGTAGGCTTAATGCACGGGTTGAATATATGTTCGCTAGGGTTTCTAAACCAGCTCTCGCTGTTATCTAGCAATCCTAGATCAGAGAAGACAAGTCAGATAAGAGACCAAGCTCTCGCTTGTGCCTAATGATTCTATGATCAAGTTCAGGTTAATTACTCAAGAACAAGCATTAAGAACAGTCTCAATGATTAATACCACAACTTAGCAATTCTATATTTGAGGCTAATCCCTCATAACCTATCTGAACCCTAAACCTAACAGGCGGATCTACTCAGACATGATAGTTGTCACAGAAATCATAGATGAGTAGATGAAATTGTAATAGAATAGTTATAAAAACCAAAGGAGTTCCAAGAGGACTCTGAAGGAGTTCCTCTCTTCTCTCCTAAACTAAGAACAATGAATCAAAAGAAAACGTAGAAAGCGTAGCCGTCAACAGTGGCTTAGAATTAACATAAATAGGATTTCTGATCGTCAAGGGTATTTTGGTAACTTTGTGGTGACTCCTGGGCTTCAGTAGATCATGAAATATACTCAGCCCACGTTCTGATGTCCCTGTCGATCGACATGCACTCTGTTGCATCGATCGACATACAATCCTCTTCTCGACAGCTTCCTCTCGCGAGGCAGACTGATCACTCTTCAGTAAAACGGGCATAACTTCTGCTACAGGATGCGGATTGACCTCAGACCGGTGGCAT
Source organism: Raphanus sativus (assembly GCF_000801105.2). Classification (NCBI taxonomy): domain Eukaryota; kingdom Viridiplantae; phylum Streptophyta; class Magnoliopsida; order Brassicales; family Brassicaceae; genus Raphanus; species Raphanus sativus. Next base: position 1,233 of record NW_026617832.1, read on the forward strand.
TGGAAAGCTAACTCAAAGCTCTATCTTTTATCCAAAGATGGGCTAAATCCAACGGTGGGAAGGTCTCCATCGAGAGCTAAACATCTGAAGCGTCTGTGCAGTTCTGCACTGCGAAAGACTCCAAAAGGCACCAAAATCACCATATTTCTCTAAATCGTCCATGAACCTGTAAATACTCTAAATAGACTCCAATACATGATAAATAGTATATAAAACACTTATATACCATGGGTAAAAATGGGTAAAATCCATGGTATATCAACTCCCCCAGACTTACCCTTTTGCTTGTCCTCAAGTAAAACAACCAGGCAGTCTCTCTGAAAGAGGTTTGAAAACAGCACGAACTCAAAAGATTTTAAAAACTCAGTTCATCATCTCTTTAGTAGTGCAAACCAAATCATTAAACATCCTAACCTTAGAAGCACATTATACAATATCCTAGTATAGCAACCAAATTCAACTAGTTCCACATCCTAACAGATCCTGTCTGACAATCCCCTCTACTAACCTCATTTCTTGCATAAAAATAAAAGTGTAGGCTTTACCTAGGGAGTATCGATCAAAGGACACATGGATTCAACTCAAACAAGTTTCTGAACACACAGGTAGTCTTCTCTGACCCTTTCTCCCCTCATCTCTCTTCTCTGAATCTCTTATTAGTTTCAATTTCAACAGGTTTCGATGCCACAAAGGTCATCTAGTCTATCTCATTGACATTTGCAATTGTAACTCATACATTTTGACAAAGTGTAGCGAATAATGGGGTCTCAGGTAATTTACCTATCCCTCGTTTCCACAATGTGTGATCATCCTCGAGATTTAGAATAATGGGGTCGCAGGTAATTTACCTATCCCTCTGCCTCTCAAGAAATCAGATCAATCTTTTCTTTATAAACTTAGATCTTTGAGATGCCGAAGAGAGAGAAGGAAGGGAACCAGAAACACACAGACTTTTTACCTTCCAGACTTGCAGGAGAATTCCGATCCCTTGTATACCAAGCCCCAAGACAAGCAAATCAAGTCAGTATTAGGTTGGAGGTCAGCTTTGGTTCCTTCAAACAATTTCAGCAAGTGCAAACATAGTTGACATGTTGATCCACTTTAGTATCTTTAGTACTTCTGCAGTTAGTAAATCTAAGACTGGTCTAAAGAGTGGTTAGATGACAAGTAGTAAATCGAAATAGATCATCATCCCCTTCTTGACTCAATAAAAACTTTTTTGAAAACATTTTAGATAAGACTCATAAAGTAGATAATCATTAGTAATCCCCCCAGACTTAAATTACACTGTCCCCAGTGTAACACAGTCGGTGGTATGAAAAACATAAAGCATAATTACGAAAGTTAACAAGTTAGAACGATATACCAGCTCGCCGATGTCTGTGTCGATCGACACAATGAAGTATCAATCGATTGTTGAAGATGAAGCGCTGTCAACGATATCAACATGGTCTCATTGATCGATGGTTAGAGAGATCGTTTGACACAATGAAGAGACAATCGATCGTTTGATATGAAGTGCTGGCGATCGATATCAAGCTGGTCTCATCGGGCGATGTGCTGAGCAATTGTCTACACTTGGATCTGTTTTTCAATTTTTTTTTTTTTCACTAACTAAAACACAATATCAGTAGAACCTCCCCCAGACTTAAATAACATTATAATGGTGTTATCAAGTCGGAGATTGGTGAGAAATAAACCATATGTACTCAATTTAACAAGTTAGAACGAAATACCGGACCAGAATAGATGTTGATCGATGTAAATGTGTTGTCATCGGTCGTGGCAGATTTGGTTATGTCGATCGATATCTACTTCTTCTCGTCGGTCGATATTAAGGCAATCGTTTACTCGGGTCCCTATTCTAAATAGCTAATCTAAATTATAATATTAGTACGACCTCCCCCAGACGTAAACAACACTGTTACCAGTGTTATACAGTCTAAGATTGGTGGAAGAATAAATCATAAAGACAATATTTAACAAGGAAAAATGGTGTACCTGATTTGGATGTGAGTGTCGACAAACACAGTTAAGTGGCGATCAATACTCCTAATGCTCTGTCGATCGATGCTAGCTAGCCATCGTCGATTCTTGTGGAAACTCATCTTCCTTGGATCTATCTCCTGTATTTTTACTAACATAAAACACTAAGGGGGGTTATTGGAATCAGAATTTGGAAGGAGTTTAGTGATTTTAAAAGTTGAGAGATTTTTAGAAGTTAAGTAGAGTTGACAAATTTCTATCAAATACTTTGTATTGCTTTCAACAGATTTTATTAATTATCATGGATTTGCATAATATATACTTTCAAAATATTTCTCGTTATAAGGCAATGTATACAATCTCTCTAGAACTTTTCCAAAAATAAAATCTCGAAAAAGCCATATATATTTCTCATTTTCCTTATGTTTGGTGAGTTCCCGTTCTTATTGGTTTTCTTGTGATAATAATCAGTCTTGTTTTCTTTGACTTTTGTGATTTTCTCGAAACACTATTCTAGTTATCGTATGAGTTATATTTCTTCACCATTATTAAATCAAACAGTTGTTTTGTCAAATATGAAACTATAAAAATATAATGAATTACAGATCATGTGAGTTTGGTTGCTTCACCATTATTGAGTTTGGTTTAGTGTGTTTACATAGATAAATATTCAATATGTGTATGTTTTTCTTACTTCACAGATTTCAGAAATTTTATGAATATAGGTGATATTTTCAAAGTCTAGTCTCATGAGTAAAAATATAAGGAATTCACCTTCCAATAACAATAGAATTTAATGGAATAGTAAAATCCATAATAACTAAAATTTATGAATAACAAATGATTTGAGTGGAATTTAGAAATCATCAAACCAATAACAATGGATTTTGGTAAGACTTTTAAAATCTATAAACCAATAATAGTGGATTCTCAAAATTTTAAAACTCCTTTAGAATTCGTATACCAATAACCCCTCCTAAAAGTCAATAATAGATAAATATAAAACTAATATATTTTTTTTTCGGATGAACAGTGACTCTTCTACAGTAGCGTTGCTACAGTGATTCTGCTACAGTAACTTTGCTACAGTGTCGATCGATTTGCTTGCTACAGTATCGCTCGGCACTGTTGTTACAGTGTCGTGCGTACTGTTCATCTTTTTTTTTTTTTTTTTTACCTGCAAAATTTAAAAACAAAAATCAGTAATTTATGAAAATAAAACCAATTTAAAAACAAACCTAACAGTAGGTTGCCTCCCACTCAGCGCTTATTTTTAGTCATTAGCTTGACTTTTGGAGGTCTGATTTAATCCGGATGAGGATGTGAACTTGCTCCAAAACAAGTTTCTGTGTCTCTCTTCCTCATTTGGTTGATGCAGTTGATGAAAGCTCTTGCAGATGCTTCCCCTTTGTCTCTCAGTTTTGGATCAGATAGCACTTTAACCTTAGCAAAAGAAGCTGGACCTCCTCTGCGGCGAACTCTACACTCAAGACTTTCCTCCTGACACTTAGAAGGGACCAGTGATAGAGAATATGCATCTATATTCCTTTTCATTTTCTTTTTCCTCTTTCTAGGTCTTCCCCCAGACTTAGACTTTTCAGGCTCGTTCCATTCTGAAATTTGGATGATGTCGACCGATTCTAAAGGCTCTGTGTCGGTCGATTCGTGCGGCACATTGTCGACCGATCTTGAAAGTTGAATATCGATCGATATTGATCCTGATTTTGCAAGCTCGCGATCTGCATATGTTAGAGGTGTTGGATCTTCAAACATCTATATGTATGAAATCAAATCTTCACTTTTCTTCTTCTCCACAGGATCATAGAAGACATTTTCATCAACATTAGTTAGGCACATCCTATTCTTCTTAAGATCACAAACTGCTCCCACTGTAGCCATGAAGGCTCTTCCAGAAAGAAGGGAAGATGTCCTACCTGATTTGAGCTCCACGACATGAAAATCCACAGGAATAGTGCATTCTCCTATCTCCACTTTAACATTCCTGATCATGCCTGCTGAGTTTGCTTTGGAGTTATCAACGAAAGAGAAACTATCTTTTGAAGGTTCCGTCTTTAATCCTAATACTTTAGCAGTGTCTATAGCCATGATGCTGACTGCAGATCCAGTATCGCAGACGGCGTTTGGCAAATCGTGGTTATTTATAGAGCATGGAATCAGAAACTTTCCAGGATTTTGTTTCTTCTTTAGAGTCCTCTTAGGCTTACGGCAGACCTTGTTGAATAATATCTCCATGTCCTTTTCTATCTCTCTACTCTCTCTGAAGAAATTACCAAGTCTGTACTTATAATAGGCTTCCTCAAAAGTCATACCCTTAGGAACTCTCTTCACCCTCTTGTGAAATCCATCAAGTTCAGCTTTGTTGGCTTCTCTCCTCAGGTGTTTGGGAACATAGAGTTTCTTAGCTTTCGACCTCATCCCAATCTGAATCACTTCTTTTGTTGCCTGCCGTTCCATGACAGATTCATGTCCGTCCATTTGGTGTCGATCGATACCAGGTGGATGTCGTCGATCGACACTCTCAACGAAAGAAGTTTCAACTAGAGTCAATTGCTTTTGGTCTGGTGCATCTGCAGGTTGCTGTCTGGTTTTCTCCATTGTCTTTAAGCAAATTGGCGTCTGAGATGGGTTGCGAGTTGCATTTAAACCGTGGGCATACGGGTCTGGTAAACACACTAGATTTGTAGTGAGCCGCTGTCGATCGATGCTTTCCCGTGGAGGTCGATCGATGCTGTTTTGTTTGTGTTGCTCGACGTCATATGTTTTAGCATGGTACGGGATGGGAGGATGTGGGTGTTGAGCAGCGAAATCTGAGTGGCTCTGAATTTGAACAGTAATGCATGACCCCAAAAGTGGTGTCGATCGATGTTCAGCTGAAGGTGTAGATCGACACAAGTACGAGCTACCAATGGACATGCAACTTTCGACTAAAAAGCCTTCTTCTTCCAACTTCTCATGTTTGATTACTTCCCCAAAGTAGTTATCCCATCTGGAATCGACTTGTTGCTCTTCCCAGTCGGGATGAATAGTGTCACGATGAACAGTATCCCGATGAACAGTTTCTGGGTGAACAATGTCACGATGAACAGTACCGCGATGAACAGTATCGCGATGAACAGTACCGCGATGAACATTGTCGCGATGAACAGTATTTCGGTGAACAGTGCCGTGATGAACAGTGTCGACCGATACGTGATGAACATTGTCGACCGATATCGGATGAACAGTGTCGATCGATGCGGGATGAACAGTACCTCGATGAACAGTACTCGGATGAACAGTACCCGCGTGAACAGTACTCCGATGAATAGTACCGGCATGAATAGTATCGTTCCTTTGAAGAAAATTTTCATTTTTCACAGTTTTTGCAATCTGAGAAATTTGGGTGCACAACATCTTGAAATGGGTATCGATGATGTCTATCATTCCATTCACCTCTTTGCAGAGAGAATCCAAATGCAGACTAAGCTCCTCAGTGATCTCCTGCTGTTCTTTCAAGCGCTCCTCTAGCATAAATTCCATCTCTTCTAAATTGTACTGATCCTCATCCTGGTATATAGCGTGCTCCACAAATGAGACTTCATGTACAGAACCAATCTCAGCCTCAATTATCTTGTTGTCATCCTTTACAGCTGATTTTATCCTGTGCATATCTAGATTTTTGGCACTGGTGCTGGACGCCAAGCTCTCAATCAGTCTCTCAGCTTCCTCTAGGGTCCTTGTTCTAAAGTTCCCCTCGCTTGCAGTGTCCAGCATTACATGATATTGCACATCAATACCATTGCAGAACTTCATCAACAGTTGAACCTCCGTAAAACCATGATGTGGACAGTCCCTTTGGTAGCTCCTGAACCTTTCCCAAGAGCTTTTGAAACCTTCTGTAGATCCCTTAGAGAATGTCCAAATTTTATCTCTTATTTCTTCAGTCCGTGCTTCATCAAAGAATTTTCTCAGGAATGCATTTTGGATGTCGGTCCAGGATGTAAGATATCCGGGTGGTAGCTGCTTAAGCCAAAGCGAAGCTTCTCCAACAAGTGAGTATTTGAAGAGCTTGCAAAGCAAGTAGTCCTCAGGGACTTCATCCATACAGATAAGAGCAATAAGATCCTCGAACCTTTCCAGATGGTCCATAGGATGCTCGTGAGATAATCCAGAGTAAGGTATCTGTGCCACGAGCGTGTAGTACTTTGGATTCAGCTCGAAATTCTGTGTCTGTATATCTGGTAGACGAATGGCTGATCTGTTGACATAGTATTACTCTGGACGGTTGTAATCAGCCAGTGTCCTTTGTCGAGCAGCCCCATCTACAGGTATAGCAGCTCCTGTAGCATCAGTATCGGAGTCAGGGATTACAGTCCCCTGAGCATCAAGTCTCTGACCTGCTGCATTACGCAGATGACCATCCTGGTCATGCAGGTCCCCGTTCTCATCCCTTTGTAGCACAAGTATCTCGCTCATGGTTGCTCGCAGATTGGTATCAACCGATGTTGCAGATGAAGTGTCGATCGATTCTCTTTCACAAGTGCCGATCGATGATGTATAAGTGGTATCGATCGATGCTGCGATTTTCTCTTTGCGGATCGAGCGTTCCAAACGTGCTGGGTCTGAGAAGAAAAGCAATTCTCCCTTGCTGCTTCTGGTACTAATTGGCATGAACCTGAAAAACAAGAAAAAATTTTCGTAAGTAACTTAAAACAGTAAATAAAACCTAGAATAAACCTATCAATCAAGTCTAATGGCGAATCCTTGCTCCCCGGCAACGGCGCCAAATTTGATATCACTCAAATTACCCTAACAAGTGATCTTACTCTCTCAAATAGAGGTTCGATTGTAGTACTTAGGGATCGAATCCACAGAGAGCTAGGGCGCACACTAAACTATAGATATTAAGATTTAACTAGGCAAACAGTTATAAAGCAGTAAATATGAATGTAATGAAAGCAAAGTGAACAAGGCAGTTGTTCTTATGTAACCAAGAGTTGTTTGATGGAATGATGGTAGCTAGATCTAGGGTTTCTATTCAGGTTGGGATTATAATGATATAGATACTAAAATATGATATTATAGAACTCAACTATAAGAATAACATATCAACTCTCGTTGTATAGGTTATCTATTACTAGATCCAATGATCTCACCTTTCGGGATGATCAATTAGAAAGTGTCGATCGATGACTCTATAGGAGTATCGATCGATACACCTTGCGCTCCGTCGATCGATTCACCTGTCGGGATATCGATCGACGCGCTTCTAGTAGGCTTAATGCACGGGTTGAATATATGTTCGCTAGGGTTTCTAAACCAGCTCTCGCTGTTATCTAGCAATCCTAGATCAGAGAAGACAAGTCAGATAAGAGACCAAGCTCTCGCTTGTGCCTAATGATTCTATGATCAAGTTCAGGTTAATTACTCAAGAACAAGCATTAAGAACAGTCTCAATGATTAATACCACAACTTAGCAATTCTATATTTGGGGCTAATCCCTTATAACCTATCTGAACCCTAAACCTAACAGGTGGATCTACTCAGACATGATAGTTGTCACAGAAATCATAGATGAGTAGATGAAATTGCAATAGAATAGATATAAAAACCAAAGGAGTTCCAAGAGGACTCTGAAGGAGTTCCTCTCTTCTCTCCTAAACTAAGAACAATGAATCAAAAGAAAGCGTAGAAAGCGTAGCCGTCAACAGTGGCTTAGAAATAACATAAATAGGGTTTCTGGTCGTCAAGGGTATTTTGGTAACTTTGTGGTGACTCCTGGGCTTCAGTTGGTCATAAAATATACTCAGCCCACATTCTGATGTCCCTGTCGATCGACATGCACTCTGTTGCATCGATCGACATACAATCCTCTTCTCGACAGCTTCCTCTCGCGAGGCAGACTGATCACTCTTCAGTAAAACGGGCATAACTTCTGCTACAGGATGCGGATTGACCTCAGACCGGTGGCATTGGAAAGCTAACTCAAAGCTCTATCTTGTGTCAAAAGATGGGCTAAATCCAACGGTGATAAGGTCTCCATCGAGAGCTAAACATCTGAAGCGTCTGTGCAGTTCTGCACTGCGAAAGACTCCAAAAGGCACCAAAATCACCATATTTCTCCAAATCGTCCATGAACCTGTAAATACTCTAAATAGACTCCAATACATATAAATAGTATATAAAACACTTATATACCATGGGTAAAAATAGGTAAAATCCATGGTATATCAAGAATCATGAAGATAATGGCATTGTCCGAACAGGCTAATCTGGAATCATCTGGATAGAAGGTGGGATATCTTCTTGCTCACAACACTTATGAGATTTATTCAACTTCCTGGTTATTCTCCACTGATTAGTGGTTCCAAATAAAGCTTCTTAGATCGTGGTTCATCCTGGTTTGATAATAATCATGAAGATATTGCCATATGTCCGAACATGCTAATCTGGAATTATCTGGATAGAAAGTAGGATATCTTCTTACTCACAACTCCTATGAGATTTATTTAACTTCCTGGTGATTCTCCACTGAATAGTGGTTCCAATTAAAGTTTCTTAGATCGTGGTTCATCCTGGTTTGATAAGAATCATGAAGATAATGACATATGTCCGAACAGACTAATCTGGAATCATCTAGATAGAAAGTGGGATATCTTCTTACTCAAAACTCCTATGAGATTTATTCAACTTCCTGGTTATTCTCCACTGATTAGTGGTTCCAAATCAAGCTTCTTAGATATTGGTTCATTCTGGTTTGATAAGAATCATGAAGATATTGCCATATGTCCGAACAGGATAATCTGGAATCATTTGGATAGAAAGTGGGATATCTTCTTACTCACAACTCCTATGAGATTTATTCAACTTCCTGGTTATTCTCCACTGATTAGTGGTTCCAAATAAAGCTTCTTAGATCGTGGTTCATCCTGGTTTGATAAGAATCATGAAGATAATGGCATATGTCCGAACAGGCTAATCTGGAATCATCTTGATAGAAGGTGGGATATCTTCTTGCTCACAACTCCTATGAGATTTATTCAACTTCCTGGTTATTCTCACTGATTAGTGGTTCCAAATAAAGCTTCTTAGATCGTGGTTCATCCTGGTTTGATAAGAATCATGAAGATAATGACATATGTCCGAACAGGCTAATCTGGAATCATCTGGATAGAAGGTGGGATATCTTCTTGCTCACAACACTTATGAGATTTATTCAACTTTCTGGTTATTCTCCACTGATTAGTGGTTCCAAATAAAGCTTCTTAGATCGTGGTTCATCCTGGTTTGATAAGAATCATGAAGCTATTGCCATATGTCCGAACAGGCTAATCTGGAATCATCTGGATAGAAGGTGGGATATCTTCTTGCTCACAACACTTATGAGATTTATTCAACTTCCTGGTTATTCTCCACTGATTAGTGGTTCCAAATAAAGCTTCTTAGATCGTGGTTCATCCTGGTTTGATAAGAATCATGAAGCTATTGCCATATGTCCGAACAGGCTAATTTGGAATCATCTGGATAGAAAGTGGGATATCTTCTTACTCACAACTCCTATGAGATTTATTCAACTTCCTGGTTATTCTCCACTCATTAGTGGTTCCAAATAAAGCCTCTTATATCGTGGTTCATCCTGGTTTGATAAGAATCATGAAGATAATGGCATATGTCCGAACAGGCTAATCTGGAATCATCTGGATAGAAGGTGGGATATCTTCTTGCTCATAACACTTATGAGATTTATTCAACTTCCTGGTTATTCTCCACTGATTAGTGGTTCCAAATAAAGCTTCTTAGATCGTGGTTCATCCTGGTTTTATAAGAATCATGAAGCTATTGCCATATGTCCGAACATGCTAATCTGGAATCATCTGGATAGAAAGTGGGATATCTTCTTACTCACAACTCCTATGAGATTTATTCAACTTCCTGGTTATTCTCCACTGATTAGTGGTTCCAATCAAGCTTCGTACATATTTGTTCTGTAAGACCCAAACCTGGATCCCATGATCCAACCAGTCCGCGGCCTTACCTATTAATTCTAAATGTAACTTCATGCGGTTTGGTTCAATCTTTACTTAGTCATTTTTCAATCATTTGAGGTTCATGTAATAATAAAAACAATGCGGAAGCTTAAGGCAAACAATCATTTTATATATATGTCAAATGTAATCCATACAAAGTATTCAAATCATTCAGTTGCACAATAGGCTATGATAAATCCAAATGTAAACAACAAGTACTACATCACACATCCCACACGGCCAAGGTCTTCATGGCTCCTTAGCCTTACCACGGTCCCTGTCAGAACCTGAAATCAAAGCCCACAACACATATGCATAAGAATCATGACCGATATCTTAGCAAATACAATCCTAAGCATGGATTGGGACACTAAGTCCATTTCTGGCCGATTTGTGGCCCATTGATTTACTCATCCAAAAACTAATTAAAACACATGATAAATCATGATAATTCATGATTAAGAGAATGGTCCAAGCGGATTTCCCAGAACCGGCCTTGATCATATTGATCTTGGCCATGAACAACCTAACCGGCCTCATGGTACCATCTCGTAATCAATCATATAAAATTATTCTATCACTTTGATAATTCATTATAAATCCCACTAAGAGATATCAAACGCCAAATCCCAATAACTCCCACTGGAAGTATGAGATCGGACCTTACATGCCCAACCAAGGCCATGGAGAGATTACTCTGATCTAACCAAACCTTGGTGGCGTGTTCATGAGTTTAGACTCATAGATAACTCAGAATATGATAGAGAAGAGATATATTGACAGAGAAAGAACAATAGATGCAACCATCCACACATGGATCAAACGGCCAAACCATCCGGATGGATGATTTCAGGCGGCTTGTACTTGGTTTGCATCCAGTACCTTAGGTGTGTGTTCGGAAGCCCCCACACTCTTCTCTGCAGCCTTCTCCTTTCCTCTGGTATCCATTTCCGATCAAGTCTCCCTTGCACACGGCTTAGAACTCACCGGAATCACCTTGCCTTCACACGGACTGCCTTTGCGGTCACACTTCTCTTTTCTCTCTTTGATTCTGTAGAGATTTGGGCAGAGTTTCCCCTTATGTTTCTGATGATTTATGTCGACAGAGGAGAGGGTTATTTATAGGGAAGAGACTTGGCAACCGTCCGGGCGATGTGATTGGTCATTTGGCCAACGGACACCTTTTCGCCCAAAACCGCCCAACCGCTTTGCAAACCGTCCCTTTCTTCCTTTGGGCTGATCGATCTCAAGCCCAAATGCTTACCCACAAGCTCAGCTCCCTTGCCCAAGCAACCTAGACCCAACGGACACCCATGACCAGCATCCGGTCCATGACCATCACTCATGGTCCGCAATGACCGGTCAAGACTCCATCACTCCGTCCAGCTGAGTTCAGCTGAGTACTAGTTGCCTGAGCTGAGTGAGCTACTCCTCCAGCTCCTGTGAGCTGCCCAAGACTGTGTGAGCTCCCTACCAGCTCCACCTAGCTGATTGAGCTGCTTCCGGACCATGTCCAGCTTTCGGATCACTCATCCAGCTACTATTTCCTTCTTTTCTTCTTATTCTGGTCAAGTCTCAGCTTCCTGATGCACTTAACCCTTAGTTTAGACCATGATACGCTTGCCTTTAGGTCTCTATAACCTGGCCAGCCCATCTCCCCGCACCATTCATTCTTGCTTCTGTTTCCCAAGTGATAATGTCTTTGCCATTGAATTCCCATACAATCTTTAGCATAGGAACTGTCTTTCTTTCTCATTGCCTTTTCCATCCGATCAATGATCCGAACCGGCCTTGTTTCTAAGGTGAGGTTCTTACCAAGATCTTTTGGAATTTCTGGCAAAACAATGTCTTGATCCGTTAGGCACTTCCTTAGTTGAGACACATGGAATACATTATGGTAAGCATCCATTTCAGATGGCAAATCCAGTTTGTAAGCCACTGCCCCAACTCTTTCAAGTATCCGGAATGGACCTAAGAACCTTGGGTCTAGTTTCCTTCTTCCAGAAACTCTTGCCCTACCTTTGAAGGTAATCATCTTGAGATAGATTAGATCACCAACCTCAAACTCAAGGTGTTTCCTTCTCTTGTCAGCATAACTCTTTTGGCGGTCTTGAGCTTCCTTCATCTTTCCTTGACTGACCAGTTTGATCTTTTCTGTGGTCTCTTCCACAATCTCAGGACCTATTATGCTGCTCTCCCCCACTTGGGTCCAGCATAAAGGTGTCCTGCAAGGCCGCCCATACAATGCTTCATAAGGAGACATACCTATGCTGGTGTGAAAGCTGTTGTTGTATGCAAACTCCACCAGTGGTAAATGCTTCTCCCATGAGTCACCCCAATCCAGAACACATGCCCTCAGCATATCTTCCAATGTCTGGATGGTCCTCTCTGACTGTCCATCCGTTTGAGGATGATAGGATGTGCTCATGTTCACTCTTGTCCCTAGGGCCTTTTGGAAAGGCCTCTCCAGAAATAAGAGGTGAACCTAGGGTCTCTATCTGAGACTATACTGGCCGGCACTCCATGCAGCCTCACAATTTGATCTATGTAGATTTTTACAATCTCATCCACTCCATCACTTTTCTTGATGGTCAGAAGTGTGCAGATTTGGTCAGGCGGTCCCACAATCACCCATACTGCATCCTTCTTGTTTCTGGTTGTGGGGAATCCAGTCACAAAGTCCATTGTGATGTGATCCCACTTCCATTCTGGTATGGGAAGGTTTTGTAGTAAACCACTTGGAACTTGGTGTTCAGCCTTGACCAATTGAAAGTAGGGCACTTGGCCACCCACTCAGCAATGTCAGCCTTCATCCTGATCCAATGGTAATACCTTTTGATGTCTTTGTACATCTTGTTTAGCCCGGGTGCACTGAGAACTTAGACTTATGAGCTTGGCTCATAATCTCTTCTTTTAGTCCCCAGTCACCAGGAACACTAACCCGCCCATGTACCAAAGGTACCATTATTTGTGACTTGATACTCAGTCTTGTCATTCTTTGCAACCTTTTGCAAATCTCATCCAAGCCTTGTGCTTGTTGTATTCTGGTAAGTAGATCAGCCTGGTTCACAGCCTCTAACCCAAAGGCTCATCCTCACTTGCCATGGTGTCTAGATGTAGTGACCGGACCATCCTTCCAGGATCTCTGCTTCCTTCTCAGCTGATACCCTCAGCCTACGCCTGCTTAAATCATCTGCCACTAGATTGGCCTTGCCTGGGTGATAGGCAATGTCCAAATCATAGTCGGCCACAAACTCCATCCACCGCCTTTGTCTCAAATTCAACTCAGGTTGAGTGAAAATGTACTTCAGGCTCTTGTGGTCAGTGAGAATCTGGACTTTGGCACCATACAAGTATGATCTCCATATCTTCAAGGCAAACACCACTGCGCCATCTCCAGGTCGTGTGTTGGGTAGTTGCCCTCATGCTTCCTGAGTTGCTTGAGGCATATGCTAGACCTTCCCATTCTGTGTGAGCACACAGCCTAATCCAGTAATGGATGCATCCGTGTACACCACAATGGTTGATCTTCCTCAGGTAACACCAAAACTGGTGCACTGGTCAGCATGTTCTTCAAGGCTTCAAAGCTCTTTTCACAAGCTTCTGACCAGATGAATTGACATCTTTTTCTAGTAAGTTGTGTCATAGGTTGTGCCACACTTGCAAACCTTGACATACTTTCCTGTAGTATCCGGCCAAACCCAAGAAGCTTCTTACTTCTGTAGCATTCTTTGGTCTTGGCCATTCTTGTATGCACTTGATCTTCTCCGGATCAAACAGAACTCCTTCTCAGACACCCACATGTCCTAGGAAACCAATCTCTTCTGCAGAAGCTACAACTTGCTTAGCTTGGCAAACAATTGTTGCTCTCTCAGCCTTTCCAACACCAACCTGAGATGCC
>NW_026617833.1:0-15145 GCF_000801105.2 Raphanus sativus
ACAAAAAAAAAGTCCTCCCCACCTTCTCTCTAGCGAACCTTTTTCTCTACAGCACATCTGATTTCTCTCTGGTGTACGGCGGCGCGTCTGCGCTTGTGCCGGCACCGGAAGAGCCTCTTCTCCCTTCTCTTGTCTTCCTTTGCTGCTTCTCGGCCTCTCTCTTCCCCTTCGAGATACTCATGGTTCTGGGTTGGCGTTTCTCTCCGGCAAGCGCTCCGTGCGCAAGGAGCGTTCCTTTCCGGCGAGCATTGACTTCACCTGGTGCTGTGGTGAGGAGGACGTAAGGTCTGGCTGAGAAGTGGTCGGCTTTTAGGGTTTATGGCGAGGTCAATTTTCTAGATCTGGTTTTTCAGATCTCGCCGGATTTCTTCGTCGTTGGTGGGTTTTGATGGTCTGTTCCATTTATTAGACGGCGGCGGTGTCGTTCGTTAAACGATGGTGACTTTCGGTAGCGGTGGTTGGTCTCTTGGTTCTTTCCGGTGTCGGTAAGATTCAACCCTTCCTTCTGTTATCAAGTGAATTTCGGTGGTGTTTGTTCCCGGAAGCGCGTCTGGAGTCTCGATACGCAGGCTCGGAGATGGTATTAGGCTTCGTTCCGGCGTGTGTGGTTGTTTCTGGTGGTTGTGACAGACAGTCGTCTATGGCTTCTCGATGGTCACCTGAGGCTCCGCTTCACTTCCGATCTATCCCCAACAGCACCCTGTCAAGTTCTCTGCGTTGAAAGTGGCCACTTTCTTTCCGGAGCTGTCTCTTTGCGTCATTCTTTTCACCGCTTCGATGACTCAGAAGCTGGTTCTTACGGTTGGTAAACGGTCTATCGGTTCTCGATAGTCGGAGTTGTAGAGGTGGTTCTCCGGAGAGTCATTGATCACCTCGGGTCAACAGCTCGTCTAAGCTACCTTCCCGGTGTCGTGTTGTCTGTCTGATTATGCGGCAGTGTAGCCTGACTTTACTTGCAGGTTTTTGAGGCTTCTTGACAGGATGTGGCGTTGATATCAACCCGGTTTCTTGCTCCTTTCGTGGCGGCAATGGAGATGGACATCTCTTGGTAAGAGTTTCTCTCATCTTTATGCTCGTCTTGGACTTCATGGACAGTAACGGTAACGAGGTTCGAAGAGTTCATCGGGAACTAGTTACTCCGGAGATGATATGGGAGTTCCCGGCAACCTCGGTAACGAGGTGAACCTCACGGTCCTGTGGTATTCATCGATGGTTGAGAACGGCAACCGATTCTTTAGGATTTTAAAAATGGCCTAGTGGAATGTGTCGGGTCTAGTGGGCGGGCGAAGCTAGGTTGTAATACATTGACTAGGGAGCTTTTGTTCAAATCGACTTTGTAACCGAAACTGATTTCCCATTAATGGGTTGAATAAAAATTTTATGTTTTCTAAAAAAAAAAAAAAAAAAAAAAAACTGATTTTGAGAACAATATTTTAAAAATTAAACCAGAACCACAATATTTTAACTATTTAATATTATCTCTGTTTCATAAGAAGTGTCTTTATAACTTTTTTTTTGTTACAGAAAAAATATTACTTTACAACTCTAATGCAAATTATACTCCCTCCGTTTTTTAAAGATCTATGTTCTAGGAAAAAAATTTGTTTTAAAAAGATACATATTTTACATTTTCAATGTATTATTTAATAAAAATTTGTTAACTTCAAGAAAATTAATCGTGTTTATTGGATTTTTATTGGTTAAAAGTTATGGAAAATTGTTATTCACAAAAATCAATGCATTTTTAATGTGATTTCTTAATATATGTGAAAAGACTAGAATATGTATCTTTGAAAAACAGAGGGAGTATTTGTCTTCAACTGAAAATTAATTGTAAATTGCATTGATTTTATAAATAATTTTATTTATCTCAAATATATAATTAATAACAACTTACGTATATTTCCGTCACTTTCTTAATCTGTGTTAAAATGTCAAAGTGACACTAATTTAGAAACGGAAAGAATATTAGTTTCATCTTGACCGTCACTATGAACTCTAGGCTTTGCTTATCGTATTCTTCCAGCTGAGAACATTTAACTTATAGATGTGTTATAGAAATTGAATTTTAGTATTAGCTACCTTTGATTTGATGATTGAAGGAAGGCATAACCGGAAAAGTTGCATAGGACCGGAATGCCAACGATGTTGCTGCTTCTTGTAAGCTTCATAAGACTCAGGCAACTCACAAGTGACTTCAACATCATTGAGGTAAATGAATTTCCATCCATTGAGATGTGCTCTGACCGCGATATCCATGTCTTCGACTGTCGTTCTCTCGAGCCACCCGCCGGATTCTTCCAATGCCTTGATCCTCCAGACTCCTGCGGTTCCATTGAAACCGAAGAAGTTGAGAAACACTCCGTTCACTTGCTGTTCTACTTCGAAGTGGAAACATAGGTTTATGTTTTGTAGCCTCGTTAGGAGATTCTCGTCTTTGTTCACGAATGACCACCTTGCTTGGACTAGTCCTAGCTCTGGATTACCCTGTAGCAAAACAACACAACAAACACACATAAATATTGATTGTATCATATGCAAGTGGATTACCCTGTAGCAAAACAACACAACAAACACACATAAATATTGATTGTATCATATGCAAAACGCACTTTGATAAGTCCAAGCATGATGTCATGTAAAATTTTAAATAAACGCAAACGTAACACTAACCAACGAACACACAAAACAAAATCAAGATTAGGTTTCAACTACTTTGAACATGACCCACCGATAAAGATAGAATAAAAAACGAGACAGATGTAGTGTCGGTGATGAGTATAACTGGAAGATTAGTTTCCTGTTTTTACTGAAAACATCATCGTAACTTACAAAACTTCAAGAAAGTATTTTTATCTAGATTGTGTGTGAATGATTACCTTGAAATGAGGAATAGTCTTCTTGAGGAAATCAGGGTTTGGTGTAAAATCTGCGTCGAAAATGGTAACGAACTCGTAATCTTTAACGTAATCACATGTCATTGCTGACTTTAGATTCCCAGCTTTGTAACCAGTTCTGATCAGTCTATGTCTGTAGATTATGTTTACGCCTTTCTCGGCCCAAACGGATACTTCTTCCTTGATCAAAAGCTGTAGGTTTGGATCATCTGAGTCGTCAAGAACTTGAATCAAGATCCTATCCTTTGGCCAATCAAGCTGTGAAGCTGCTCCAATCGATTGTTCATACACCTAACATAAACACAACTGTTACAGAATACAAAACAGAGCAAAACAGAGCGAAACAGAGTAAAACAGAGGAAAACAGAGGAAAACAGAGTATGTTTATAACTTACCTCTCGTTCATTGCACATTGGGATCTGAATGAGGACCATTGGGAAGTTAGATGCGTCTTCCAAATCTATCTCATCGTCTTTGAGTCTAGGTTCGATCTTTTTAAACTTGATCCAGAAGCAGCCAAGACAGAGGACTAACCGATCAAGAGACTGGATCAAGAAGAGGACAGTGCAGAACTTGGAGAGTGTAATGACAATGGGAGCGATGTAATCTGATCGAAACGAGAGCCAAGACATGTAAGACCACTCCACAAGCCCACGAACTTCCCAAGACGGTCGGCTCATAAGATCAAGATTCCATTTCTTGTAGTGCGCGACGATTTCTATGGACAAGGCAACTATGGAGATAACAAGACAGGATTTGATGAATCTGTACATTTGTTTTCCTCTGCTTCTGGGATCTTCTTCTTCGTTTATGTTTTTGGATGAGAAAGCGATTCGCTTTCTGACTGAAGAGAAGAGCCATGAGAGACAAGAGACAACTCTGTGAGCTTTGAGGAGGATGAACCATGATAATTGTTTTGGGCTGATGGATTTTCGTTTGTTGTCAAGGAGTGAGGATTGATCTGAGCCATTGATCTCTAGTAAGGAGAAGTTGTCTGGCTTCTCCATTGTCACTGCTACTGAGTTTGGAGCCATAAATGAAACCTTAAGAGGAGAAAAGAGAGTAGAGAAATGAAGAAACAGAGAGATTGGATGTTTGGTACAAAGAAATGTTTGTCATTATAAAGATGAAACAGAGAAGTAGAAACACTGTTTCATTACATTTCCCATGAAAAATGGATCGTTTGTTTTCACAGACGTCAGACAAGACAGTGTTGAGATCAGAATCTCAGATACGCTTGCGCAGCTGTGTAACTGTAACTAGGGCTGGGCATTTTATCCGTTAAATTTGATTCGATTCGTTATCCGTTGCTATTCGATTCGAAAATTCCGAATATCCGTAAGCTTTCGAAGCAAAGCAAATACTAAAATTCAATATCCGTCAAAATCGAAGCAAATCACAAATATTAAAATTTTGGGAAGCGAATATCCGATCCGATCCGTCAATATATAAATACATGTATATTTTGATTATATTTAAAGTTTTAAATGTATATAATTATATAATTATTATTCTAATATATTATTTGATAGATTCTATTCATATTATTACTTATATAAAAGTATTACATAAAAGGAAGAGAAAATATTTACGATAATTATAATTTTTTTTTAAGTTTTGTGTTATTATAATTTTAACTAAGTTTAAAAATTTACAAAATATGAAGATTCATTGCTTTTTTTAATTTTTATCTTTTATATCATGCAAAAAATATATTTTACAAAACAAATTTGTATCAAATTTTTAAGATTATTTGTATTAATCAAAACAAATGAGAGATCCGTAAGTATCCGCGAATATCCGCAAATATCTATTTATTTTCCGGATATCCGTTTTTCCGAATATCCGTATTTTTCCGAAGCAAAGCAAATCGAAAAATCAGATATCCGTAATATTCGAAGCAAATCACAAATACCTTCAAAAACCCGAATATCCGATCCGTGCCCAGGCCTAACTGTAACTTGTGATTTAAGAGAGAGACGAGGAACATGTGATGAAGTGAACAACTAGTAATAAAGAAGAGAGAAGAAGAACAAGAGAGTCTTGCTTTCTTAGAATTTTCCTCTCTTTCTTTTTAAGTTTAGTTTGATTTTTTTTTCGAAGGAAGGTATTTTTTTTTGGTCAAAATTAAAAAGGAAATATTTTCTTTGTTTGAAAAATTGATTTCTTATTATTAGATTCTTTTTTTAGAAGATCTTAGTTATTATTATATCCAGCTTTCATGACTAAAGATGCAATTAACAATCGAACAAGATATCATAATATACCACCATAAAATAAGTGTTGTATCTGAAAACTGAAAAGGTTAAAAAAAAGTTTCGAAAACGGTTTTGATAACTTTAAAGGAATGTTCATAAATCATTTGATTGTTTTCTTTATTCGTTTTTTTGGAAAGATACTTTTTCTATTTTTTAAAAAGATTTTGTTTCTTGTATTTTAGGAGTCATAAAACCGTGTTTGGTATTTTCGATACATTGAATTTTGGTGGCAAATTTGAAATTGTTGATCCTTATTCTACAAAAACCAAGTTGTCTATATCTTAATCGTTAGAATTATCACTTAAAACAATTTTTTTTTTACGTCTTTCATAATTTTAAAAAAAATTTAGGTTACCAAATTTTGAAACTCTTCATTTCCATTTTATTTAAATTTTGAAAGCTATTTTGTATTTCAAAGACGCGTTTACTTAGTATTTTCAGAAACTCTAGATTTCTTTTCTATATATTCGGAAAAAAAATTATAGTAATTCAAAAATAGATTTGGTGGCAATTGATGACTATTGAACTGAATGTAAATATAAATAAAGAACGAAAGAATATTCAACGGAAGAAATAAAATAATCAGAAATATATGAATTTGTGTTTATTTTATTTTTCATTGACTATATTTTTCATAGAAGTCAGAAGAAGAATCTTTGCTTCATAACTTCTTTTTTTTGACAACAATCATCTAATCTACGAGCTTCATAACTTTTTTTTTTTTTTTTTTTTAGCTTCATAACTTTTTTATTCATAAAAAATATAATAGGTCCCATAAATCTATAATATGACAAAAAACTCAACATGAATGGTATAAAATTTGAGAAATGAACAATTCATCATCATATTTTCTTAAATTGTGGTCACCAATTGAAACCTTAAAAAATATGCAAGCACAAAACCGTGTGTATTATATTATGCATATGAAGAAAAAAGATGAATGAAAAGTTGGAAACGCATGAGAAAATGAGATGCTCCAAAAAATCCCAAATGATAAATTTGTATGATTGGTAGAATTGGAGGATGACAACTTGGTCCAGCGAAGATACGACATCAAAAACTTATTAAAATCTAATTAGATCAACTTTAATTACTAATTCTAATATCTAATGTATTAATTTAGAATCCTATTTGAATTTACCTTGACATATTTTAAATTTAGACCTATTAAATATGTTTTGACTTTTCCACCAGCGACCACGATTTTGAATATAGTTTTGTAGACTTGCAAGACTGTTGCTAATACTATTGAAAAGTTCTCAGTTAATTCGTATTTTCATCTTCAACGTACTGTTAAGACGTGTTCGTAACATGTGCTCAACTCAAGAACAAATTTATGTAGAATCAGGTCAAATGCATAGCAATTTATAGACTAGCATGGTACATGTCCACATTCTCAAACGTATAGCTTAAGAACTATGTATTTTGTTTCTGTTTGTTTCCATTTACATGTAGAGTAAATTTGATGGTCGATTTAGTTCAGATGAGGTTTCTCTTTCTATTTAAGTGCCAACAAAAGTTTACTCTCTTCTTTGCATTGTATATTTTTTTTTTTACCTTCTACAAAATTTATTTATTTAAAATAGATTGGATATGGCTACTCGTTTTATGTTTTAACAGTTAGATAGCCGTTTTCGAGTTATATACAAAGTAACATACTACTAGTATGTTTGTTTTTCCTACAAAATACTAATAGTATGTTCAGACCAAAGAAAATATACTACATGGATGTACATTCTAAAGGATGGTTACAATATTTTTTCAAATAATTAAATTTGGTCGTCGTTGTGGTTCAACAGAAGAGGAGTTTTCTCTTTTTCTAAAAGTGACATCAACCGAGTCTTGTCTTCGTTTGCTTTCCCCCACATCACAGCGTAAAACCCTAACGTTATCAAAACTCCTCCTATCAAACTGCAACATAAAGCACAACATGATTAGAGTTTTTTTCCTTCCAAATAAGTAGATCAAAAGCATTGATGGATATATATATATATATACCATCCGAGGTAGAGAGAATCGCCTAGAAAAATAGCACTCATAACAACCGCTATTAAAATCGACAGTGGCTTAAATATCGCTAAGTAAAGAGGTCCTTTGTAACGCACTGTCCATGAGTGAATCACGTAGTAAACTGGAGTGAATATTCCCTGAAATGGTTTACGAGTAAAATATGTTAAGACAAAAACAAAGGAAGTTTTATTTAACATTTGAAACTCAATATAGAGCGTACCATCGTTACGATGCTTGTCAAAGTAATATCGAATCTAATGATCCAAATGCTTGGATTATTCTTCTCGACTACGAGTCCAGTCAACGAGGTCAAGATTGAAACACACAAGGAATAGAAAAAGGAGACTGTAAATGCTGCTGGATATTCAGTCATTATATGTGCCTGCCCAATGTCATTGTACAGTACATATTGCAATGAATTGATGTTTGATATATGAGAAAAAATTATATAGGTTAAACGGATAACTAATTAGTTGACTTGGTATAGTTTAGAATACAATTTAATAACATTTTTTTAATCTAACAGTCACTGAAGTAATCATAATGGTACCTGAAGTATGAAAGAAATAGAAACGAAGATGTCTTTAATGGTAAGAAGACATCCACCGATTATCCAATCAGAATTTGAAGAAGATAACGACGGAGAAAGCGGACGGAAGTTTAGGTACGGTGGAGAAGATGCAACAAAGACACGTGGACCGTGGTAGAGAACCACCACAAGTGCACCTACTAATGACAATATTGTCCCCATCACTTTGGCTACACTGCTCCTTTCTTTCAAATTTACTTTCTCCATTCTTTTTTCACAAATTAAAAAAATTAATGATTCTGTCACATTTTATTCCAATTATTTTTAAATCATATAGTATTTTTGTATAAATGGCAAAAACAAAAGGATGGCTTCCAAAAAAGCCGATATATACGCATCTTGTCTAATAATGCAAGCAGCCTAGTTAGATAAGTATATGGGGTTGACAAAAAAAAAGATATAAGTATATGGGACCAATGAACAGCAGCTTGTTGTTCACCACAAAGTAGGACTGTGACTTGTGCGATAGTGATATATAAACTTATTATTTACCGAACCTGAATAAATGTATTCATCGAAAGAAAGGAAAAATAAAACTAAATATATGCATTAACTGTTTTTGAGAATTATATGTGCATTAAATATTCCTTTAATAAACCAAGTATTACGCGTTTAACAAAAAATATTTTCGTATTTTCTTCGGTTAAAAATCACAAAATACTATTTCACCCGTTTCAAAATGATCTATGTTTTAGAAAAATAAATATTTTTTAAAAATTCATGTTTTATATTATCAATGTATGTTATAATAACAAATTTAAAAATTTAAAAATATTAATTATATTTACTGAATTTTGATTGGCTAAAAATTATAGAAAATAGGTAAATACAGAAAATAATGTATTTATTGTGTTTTTTTAATAAGTGTGAAAACTCTAGAATATACTACATTATTTCAAAACGGAAAAATACTTGATTGAAAAAAAATTCAATGAAATATATAAAATCTGGTAAGTCAAATAGTTTCTAAATTATCATACCAGAATTTAATTTTGTAGCTGAGACAGTGGTAGTGGTGTGATAGTTGGCACTAGAAATTAGCTAATTATTAACAACTTGGTTAACGTATATTGTGGTATCTGATAGTAAAGAAATTTACATTTAGTTGATTTGAATCAAAATTCAGTTTTAAGTTGCTTATTACAATTTACTCTAACTAAGCTTAAAACAGTTATTACCATTTTGACTCATTAACAAGATATAATGATGAAGTCTTTTTTTTAAGTATCAGAAATCAACTGCAAAAGAAAAAGAAAAACCTGAAGATAATGGCGAGGATAAAGGTAAGAGCAGGAGTGATATTGCTAATAGCGGAAGCTAAGGTTGGGTTGCTGTATTTAACGCCTATGTACCCTGTGATCACATACATTGAACTATAAAAAAAAACAAAATTATATTAGCAAAACTTCAAGTGAACACTTTAAGTGAAAGTTCCATATTCATAACTGAAAGAAGAATTGTGTTGGATTTACCCTAATAGTCCAAGAAGTCCTATCTTAGAAAGTATTGAGAAACTTAGTGGAGGAAGTGATCTTGACCTGTTAAAAATACATACACAATCCAATGAAATCAACAATAAATGGTTACGAACTCCCATAAAGTGATTAGAAACCTGTTGGAGAAGAAATGAGAAGGAAGAAGGAGAAGAGAAGCAAGAAGATAAGAATAGCCTAGGAAAGCGTAAGAGTTGAGTCCCTTTGAAGTCGCTGCTTTGAACAGAGTATTCATTCCGACAATACCAGTTTCGGACGCAAGCATGGCCGTCAAGAACACGGCCTCTCTCCGCCAGAGACTTACGGCTCCAGCCATTATTGGAAATGATAAGAATTCGTAGTATTGAACGAGAGTCTTTGATTTCTTATTCCTCTCTTTTTCTCTCTTTATGCTATTATTGGAAAAAGAACGAAAAGTCGTTTTGTGGTCCCTAAGTGTCGGTTTTGTACTTTAAAATGTTCCTTCTTGGAATATTTGAAAGGTACTAAGAAGATGGTGGTATAGCAGTTTAAGGAGTTTGGCTCTTTCATGCTTTAGGTTTAATCTCTTTTTACAATGGAGAATATTATTGTACATTAAAACATTTAAGTGATTTTTCAATATTAAAAAGATATTTGAAAGAACAATGATTACGCGACTCCAAAACATTTATAAAAAATTCATGCTAAATTGAAAAAGAAACTCATTATTCTGCCAAACATACACGATTGAATTGTACATAACTATTTTTGTTTGTCATCTAAAATTCATTGGTTTGTTATGCGTGCACTAGGTTATGTAATTTTGATTAGAAGAAACTTGATTCCTAAAATTAAAGATCACATTTGTATCGTCAAATAAATTAAAAGACTTTTACATATCAAATTTTCATACACAAATATAGAGAGATGTATTGACTGGTTGATGATACTTATACATGCTCATCGTTCTTGTAACTTTCCAAGAGAGGAGCCTTCTGTGAACCTGGTGGAGAATCAAGGTCAGCTTCGTTAGCATCCTCGTTATTAGCCTTGTTGTCATCTTCGACTAAGGCCACTTCCTTGGCTTTGCCCCACATCACCGTGTAAAACCCCATGGTTATTACCGTTGCCCCTATCAAGCTGAGGCCAATAACATTCAGCACACAGTCACAAATGAAAATAAAAGAGTTAACTAAAGCAGAAAAAGATTGATAAAAAGCGATTTGAGCGGGTGATATGACTTGAAAGTATATGTGTTGAGGTCTGAACTTACTATTCAGCTTATTAAAACTAATCTTCCATTCACTAGTTACTAGTATACTACTAGACTGGATTTGGATGTACATCGTTTTCAAGTGTAAGTTTTATTCACCTGCCGATGTAAAGAGAATCCCGGAGGAAGATCACGCCCATTGCAACGGCAATGGCAATGGACAGAGGCTTGAACATTGCAACGAATAAAGGCCCCTTGATCCGCAACGC
The DNA here is from genome assembly GCF_000801105.2 of Raphanus sativus. Classification (NCBI taxonomy): domain Eukaryota; kingdom Viridiplantae; phylum Streptophyta; class Magnoliopsida; order Brassicales; family Brassicaceae; genus Raphanus; species Raphanus sativus. Next base: position 10,691 of record NW_026617833.1, read on the forward strand.
CCACGTGTGGATTGTATTGTTTATGCAAGATCCAAACAATCCCTAAAAATATAGACATAAACAAAATCTCATTGTTAATCCCTAATTGCATTCATAGTGTCTAGGAACACACATCAACCCATAGTTATAATCTCACCGAGCAAACGATTGATACTAAAGCTATATTTGGTTTTATCTTCCATGTACTCAAGTCACTCCCTTCAGTGAACAACGTGACCAGCCCGGTCCAAAAGCTCACTCCAAAGCTATAATAGCAAACAACGGTGAACTCGGATGGATACTCTCTCATGATTTGAGTCTACAAAAAAAATATTAAGATCAATAAGATGCATAAAACAAAAAAATATATAGATAGAAGTAAACTATGTATGCAAATAATGTCTATTAAAGTCAGACCTGGACAATGTACCACAACGGAACCATGAAGTACTCAACGGCAAGGAAAGCCGCACCAATGATCCAATCATGGTTAGGCGACTGTGATCGTAGAGAAATGGATGGTGGTGACATAGCGATCACCACAGGACCATTGTAAAGAGTCACAATAAATGCTCCCCCAATGGAAACTACGGTTCCTAACATTTTAGCCACACTACTTGTTCTCTTGAATGATACACTCTCCATCCTAACACCAAACTCCGAAGAAATCAACAAATGATGCCCCATGGGCTGAATATGAAGGCCTAAATATGCCTCATGGGCCGAGGGTGTTTTAGGAAATTGATAGTGTAAAGGAATATTATAGGAGGATAATAAACCTGAAAAGGATGGCCAGCAAGAAGGTAAACGCAGGAGTGAGGTTGCTGATTGCAGAAGCTAGTGTTGGAGAGCTATAGTTAATCCCCGTGTATCCCATTATGTTTGAGCAGCATCTATATTATTTTAACACCATTTTATTAACTTATTTATAAAACAAAATAGTACTATTAGATTTCGATTATTACGAAGATGAAAGCATCCCCTTTTAAAAATATATAAAAGGAATTTATTAAAAAGGAAAAACAAAAGAAAATGGGGTAGATTTTGCAGTACAGTTTGCTATAATTAGTACATGTCCTTTGTTCATCCCCATTATGTTCAAACAGAATCTATATTAATTAGAGTTTTTTTTTAAATAAATTGATCTATATAACTATGGAATAAGTTCCGGTTATTACGTTTGAACAAAAAAAAAGTACCGGTTATTACGAAGATATGAAATCATGAAAATGAAGCTTCAACAATAAATAAATAAATAAATAAATAAATAGAGGAAAATAAAAAATAGCGTTAGATTTTTGCAGAACAGTTGCAGCTTTTGGGAGCAACTTTTAGCCAAGTATCTCTAACATAAAGAAAAATCTGAGAATTTGAGGAACTCTCATGCAAATAATTTCTAATTGCTTAAAATACGGAAATTAAAAATAAAAAACTTTACCCAATTAACCCAAGAAGCACGACTTTGTAGAGAATTGAGAAATTCATCGGTGGAAGCGTTCTTGATCTGACAAATTAAACAAAACCCCATCAATCTATTTCAAGAAAAAGATAAAAACTTCAGCTCAAAGTGGTAAAGATCGGATCAAATTAGTAAGGGGAGAAAGAAACTCTAATCTAACCTGTAGGAGAAGAAAAGAGAAGGAAGTAGAAGAAGAGCAGCAAGACCGTAAGAGTAAACGATGAAGACATGGAAACTCATGCCTTGTAAAGTAGCTGCCTTGAACAAAGTGTTTAAACCCACGTTGGCACATTCCATTATTACCAGCGCCGTCACCGGCAACACCTCTCTCTGAAAAATATTTTCGCGTCATCTCTACTCTCTCGGCTCTTCTCTCTTCCGCTCTCTGATTTTATTTGTGTAGATGTGGAGTTTCGAAGAAGTGAGAAACAGAGTCGTTCTGTTTTTTTTCTTGGGGGAAGAAAGTGCTAATAGTGTGAGTGGGTGAATGTTAGTTTTTCAGGCAAATGTGTACTTACGCACACTTGTGAATGAAGTGAAGCGGACGTGGAACATGCTGACACGTTGTACATGGGTTTTATTCCGGCCCAAATTGAATTTGGTCAAGAAATGTCAAGAAGTTGAAGTTCATTGATCAGTCTTGATAGTCAATAAAATCATTGTTTACTCTTTAATTACCTCTCTTATATGTTTCTAAAAATTGATCGCTTTCCTAAGACTTTGTTTATCAATGGACTCTTAGGTTTTCACATTGTGAATTTTACTTGTAGTAAATGGACCCTAGTTTGCCGATGTGGACTTGTAAGATATATCATTATCACGCAAAGCTGAAAAACTAATTGTTTACTAGATTCTGGACGGGTATGTTTTTTGTTTTAATTTTAATTTTCATATTTGTGTGTTGGTTATATTTGTGAATAAGTCTTAATCAAAATACATTTTATTGAATAATTGCAATTTAAAATTGATCTGGTATACGTTCGGTTAGGACTGGGTTGCGGGTTAAACCTGATTCCCTGACCCGTCAACCTGCGGATTTCAATTTCTTTTGGTCAAAAAGTCTGACCCGCATAATCCGCAAAAAATAATTTTGTATTTGCTCCACTTAATTTTGCGGTTATGGAGAGATTATATTTTTTTGACCCGCCTTAAAAGAGCGGATATATTTTTGTTTTATATCTTCTTAGAAGTTTAATTTTTATATTTTTGTTCTTAAGTCATATTTGTGATTTTAGTCATATTTATGATTTTCTTGGTATAATTTTCTCCTAAATGGTTAATAAGAGGTTTTAATCTATTTTATTAAAATAGTTGAACCACACTTATATCTATAAAAAATTATAATTATAAAATGACTATAAAAACTGAAATATAAAATTAAAATTTTAAGAAAAATTTTAAACAAAAAACATATCCGCCTTTGAAAGGGCATGTCATAATCTAGTAATAATATTAAATAGGAATACTAATTTACCTTTTTATTAATCACTTATAATATTTTTATATTTTTTAAGATTTAAAACTTAATTTTATAATAATTTTAAAATATTTTTGAACACGCAAAATTCTTACATTTGCACTGAACAGGCAAGCTATTATATGTTGATAAAATAATCATTTAAAATAACCGAATTTATATGTACATATTAGTCGACTATGTAGATATTTATTATCAGATACTGAATACATTTTATAACTGTCGAGTACTATATACGAAAGTGGTTGCGAGAATATTGGCACTAAAGGGGAAGTTACAAAATTCAATATTATTAATCTATTTAATATTATTTCTGTAACTAAAATAAATAAATAATTGGACATAACCTTGTATCAATTGGTCATGTTGAAGAATTAATAGAATAGATGTTGTTTATGTTATGATTCAATACCAAATCACATGGTTTATGCCGATGGTCTATAATGGACGCATGCATATTCCACACGCCACAACATAAAATCTACTTAGGCTCATTAAAAATTAGTGTAGTGTCTAGTCTAATAAAAATAATGTCCTATCTGAAAACTGGAAACTGAAAGTCATCATAAAGAGACCCATGAGACGAACGAAAAAGAATAAGAATAATCATAATAATGAGTTCTTTCAAGGTTTTAGTTGTTTTGTTTTCGGAGATTATGTGTACTATGTTTATATATAGAATGTTGTGTCTATATATTAAAAATGATACGCTCAACTCAAGCTTTATAGAGTGATTTTGAGTTTAATGTATACCAACTATATATACAAGAACATTTGGGTATGAGTTTACGTAAGCGCCTACACAAGAAAATAATAAGACTAAAAAAGAATCAATATAGTAGTCGTGATGCGGTTGTGTTTGTGTAAATCAACTTGATAGAATCATAGAAAACTACGGCGTAAGATAACACTTAGTGATAAGAGTTTTTGCCCCACAAGTAAACTAAAAGAATACGAAACTCCTTTTTATTAGATAATGGAAAAGGACGTCGAAAACATGAGGACAATAGAGAACAACCTTTCAAGGTTAAATGCCACCATTATTGTGTGTATATTACTCTTACCTGATTCTAGGCTTTCTAGCCACTAAATAATATTTCTTTAAGAAATTTCAGTAACTATTGTACTATTGCTGAATTATGCAGTTGTGCTATCTTCTAGCTAAAAACATATGTAAAATTATCAGGAAAAAGCCTATAAACGAACAGTGGTCGATGATCGTTATATGATGATGATGACATAACGGTAAAAAGAAAACGTAGCTTTTGTGAAAACTCGAACATTGTCGCGCTAAGTATCACGAAGCTGTATTCACCGTACTCCACGGGTTTGAATCCGTAAACATCGCACTTTTCTTTGACCCTTAAGTTCTGTCAGTCTAATTCAGGCGTTACGTAACCTGTGGAGGATCAAGAAATATTTTTTATCCGGGGCCAAATTATAAAAACTTATTGAAAAATCAATAAAAAAATACTGATTTTAAAAATTCATGGTGGGCAACTGCGTCTCCCACATTCAACATAGCTTCCCCACCTAAAGC
>NW_026617834.1:0-15143 GCF_000801105.2 Raphanus sativus
ATCTTCTTACTCACAAACTTATGAGATTTATTCAATTCCTGGTTATTCTCCACTGATTAGTGGTTCCAAATAAAGCTTCTTAGATCTGTGGTTCATCCTGGTTTGATAAGAATCATGAAGATATTGCATATGTCCGAACAGGCCTAATCTGGAATCATCTGGATAGAAAGTGGGATATCTTCTTACTCACAACTCTAATGAGATTTATCAACTTCCTGGTTATTCTCCACTGATTAGTGGTTCCCAATCAAGCTTCTTAGATCGTGGTTCATCCTGGTTTGAATAGAATCATGAAGATAATGACATATGTCCGAACAGGCTAATCTGGAATCATCTGGATTGAGGGTGGGATATCTTCCTGCTCACAACACTTATTTAGATTTATTCAACTTCCTGGTTATTCTCCACTGATTAGTGGTTCCAAATAAAGCTTCTTAGATCGTGGTTCATCCTGGTTTTGATAAGATCATGAAGCTATTGCCATATGTCCGAACAGGCTAATCTGGAATCATCTGGATAGAAAGTGGGATATTTTCTTACTCACAAACTCCTATGAGATTTATTTAACTTCCTGGTTATTCTCCACTAAATAGGTGTTCCAAATAAAGCTTCTTAGATCGTGGTTCATCCTGGTTTGATAAGAAATCATGAAGATATTGCCATATGTCCGATAGGCTAATCTGGAATCATCTGGATAGAAAGTGGGATATCTTCTTACTCACAACTCCTATGAGATTTATTTAACTTCCTGGTTATTATCCACTGATTTAGTGGTTCCCAATCAGGCTTCTTATATATTGGTTCATCCTCTGGTTTGATAACAATCATGAAGATAATGGCATATGTCCGAACAATGCTATCTGGAATCACCTGGATAGAAAGTGATGAAATCTTCTTACTCACAACTCCTATGAGATTTATTCAACTTCCCTGGTTATTATCCACTGATTAGTGGTTCCCCAATCAGGCTTCTTATATATTGGTTCATCCTGGTTTGATAAGAATCATGAAGATAATGGCATATGTCCGAACAAGCTAATCTGGAATCATCTGGATAGAAGGTGGGATATCTTCTACTCACACACACTTATGAGAATTTTATTCAATTTCCTGGTTATTCCCACTGATTAGTGGTTCTAAATAAAGCCTTCTTAGATTGTGGTTCTTCTTGGTTTGATAAGAATCTTGAAGATATAGGCATATGTCCGAACAGGCTAATCTGGAATCATCTGGATAAAAGGTTGGATATCTTCTTGTCACAACTTATCTGAGATTTATTCAACTTCCTGGTTACTCTCCACTGCTTAGTGGTTCTAAATAAAGATTCTTAGATCATGGTTCATCCTGGTTTAATAATAAAAAAAAATCATGAAGATATTGCCATATGTCCGAACAGGCTAATCTGGAATCATCTGGATAGAAAGTGGGATATCTTCTTACTCACAACTCCTATGAGATTTATTCAACTTCCTGGTTATTCTCCACTGAATAAGTGGTTCCAAATAAAGCTTCTTAGATCGTGGTTCATCCTGGTTTTATAAGAATCATGAAGCAATGGCATATGTCCGAACGGGCTAATCTGGAATCATCTGGATTGAGGGTGGGATATCTTCTTGCTCACAACACTTATTAGATTTATTCAACTTCCTGGTTATTCTCCACTGATTAGTGGTTCCAAATAAAGCTTCTTAGATCGTGGTTCATCCTGGTTTGATAAGAATCATGAAGCTATTGACATATGTCCGAACAGGGCTAATCTGGAATCATCTGGATAGAAAAGTGGGATATCTTCTTACTCACAACTCCTATGAGATTTATTTAACTTCCTGGTTATTCTCCACTAAATAGGTGTTCCAAATAAAAGCTTCTTAGATCGTGGTTCATCCTGGTTTGATAAGAATCATGAAGATATTGCCATATGTCCGATAGGCTAATCTGGAATCATCTGGATAGAAAGTGGGATATCTTCTTACTCACAACTCCTATGAGATTTATTCAAACTTCCTGGTTATTCTCCACTGATTAGTGGTTCTAAATAAAGCTTCTTAGATCGTGGTTCATCCTGGTTTGATAAGAATCATGAAGATATTGGCATATGTCCGAACATGCTAATCTGGAATCATCTGGATAGAAGGGGGATATCTTCTTGCTCACAACACTTATGAGATTTATTCAACTTCCTGTTTATTCTCCACTGATTAGTGGTTCCAAATAAAGCTTCTTAGATCGTGGTTCATCCTGGTTTGATAAGAAATCATGAAGATAATGGCATATGTCCGAGCAGGCTAATCTGGATATCATCTGGATAGAAGGTGGGATATCTTGTTGCTCACAACACTTATGAGATGTTTTCAACTTCCTGGTTAGTATTCTCCGCTGATTAGTGGTTCCAAATAAGCTTCTTAGATCGTGGTTCATCCTGGTTTGATAAGAATCATGAAGATATTGCCATATGTCCGAACATGCTAATGAGAATCACCTGGATAGAAAGTGAGATATCTTCTTACTCACAACTCCTATGAGATTTATTCAACTTCCTGTTTATTATCCACTGATTTAGTGGTTCCCATATCAAGGCTTCTTATATATTGGTTCATCCTTGTTTGATAAGAATCATGAAGATAATGCATTGTCCCGAACATCTAATCTAGAATTCATCTGGATAGAAGGTGGGATATCTTCTTACTCACAACATTATGAAATTTATTCAACATCCTGGTTATTCTCCACTGATTAATGGTTCCAAATAAATCTTCTTATATTGTGGTTCATCCTTGGTTTGATAAGAATCATGAAGATAATGGCATATGTCCGAAAAGGCTAATCTGGAATCATCTGGATAAAAGTGGGATATCTTCTTGGTCACAACACTTATGAGATTTATTCAACTTCCTGGTTATTCTCCACTGATTAGTGGTTCCAAATAAAGCTTCTTAGATCGTGGTTCATCCTGGTTTGATAAGAATCATGAAGATATTGCCATATGTCCGAACAGGCTAATCTTGAATCATCTGGATAGAAAGTGGGATATCTTTATTATTTTAGGAGTTTAGAGTAATCTGAGTAAAGTAGAGAATAGATTTAAGAGATTAAGTGAGAATAAGAAGAGATTAAGAGAGACTAATGGAGAATCATTGAAAGAGACTTAAGAGAAAATATGTCAAGAACTGTCTAATCTTTATTAATGAGCTGAGGTACAATATATATAGGATAGAGAGAACAAGGGTTTCGACATCCTAATTACTATTAGGAGCATGTAGAGTCAAAAAGGTGGGAGAGACTGGTTTTGAATCACTTGGCTGAGAGCTCACACACGCTTGATGCCAAGAGCATCTTAGACCAGATGCTCTTGCCTTTACAGCCTGTCTCCAGCCCTTGGCGCGCCTCTCCCCTTATCCATAAACGGTCAGATGCTTGCTGCTTTCTTCTAACCCTCTAGTTCACTTCAAGGCTTTACCTCTTGCTCACTATTCACTCTGCACACTCCATTTTACTTTTACCACACAGTAACAATATTTTTACTGTGTGGTAACTTTTCCAAGTTACATTTCTTCTTCTCTCCTTTCCATGATAATCATACTCATTATCTCAAGCTCATCTCAACACTCCCCCTCAAGCTTGACCATGTGGAACAAGTCAAGCTTGGATAGCCATGAGCTCTTCCTCATTAAAAACCTCATCAAAGAAAACCCATTGGGACAAAACTTTGATAAGGGAAAAAGAGTGAAGAACTCATGACTAAGGGGACTAGCTGCTCTTGCTTAGATCAATGAGTCCCAACCTGTTATGGATGGACTTCATAGTCTTCTGCCTCGCTGCCTTAGTAAACACATCAGCTAACTGATCCTCACTTCTAGTGTAACACGGCAAGATCACTCCTAGAACCATCATCTGCCTCACTTTGTGACAATCAACCTCAATGTGCTTTGTTCTCTCATGGAAGACTGAGTTGGATGCAATGTGAATAGCTGCTTGGTTATCACAATGCATGGTCATTGGTGTAGCTTGTATGATCTCCAAGTGTTTTAAGATACCTTTGATCCACACCAACTCGTTTGTGAGCTTTAGCATAGCTCTGTACTCAGCCTCTGCACTAGAACAAGACACCACCTTCTGCTTCTTACTCTTCCAAGTTACCAAGTTGCCTCCAATGAAGGTGCAATAGCCAGTGGTTGATCTTCTATCAGCTCGGTCTCCTGCCCAATCAGCATCACAATATCCTACTACCTCAGTGCTCTTGTTGCATCCCATCCACACTCCAATACCAGTAGTGCCATTGAGATACATCAAGATCCTTTCTACCATCCTCCAATGGTGTTCCTTGGGACTTTGCATATGCTGACTTACTTGATTCACTGCAAAGCATACATCAGGCCGAGTGATAGTCAGGTAAATCAGCTTCCCCACCAGCTTCCTATACAGCTTAGGATCATGGAATGGCTTGCTATCTTCAATCTCCCCCTCACGTGGAACCTTATAGCCATCTTCCATAGGCATCCTTGCTGTCTTTCCTCCATACACACCTGCTCCCTTCAAGAGATCAATGATATACTTTCTTTGAGACAAGAATAAGCCTTCCTTTGATCTGCATATCTCAATCCCAAGAAAGTATTTCATCTCTCCCAAATCTTTAATCTCAAAGCTTGCCTTGAGAAACTCCTTGGTAGCTTTGATCCCCTCCTTATCACTACCAGTGATGATGATATCATCCACATACACTAGTAGAACTATGATCCCTGATGGAGTAGTAAGAGTAAATAAGGTATGATCCAGCTCTGACTTCCTAAAACCCCTTCCATTCAGTGTAGTACTCAGCTTGTTGTACCATGCTCTTGGTGATTGCTTCAAACCATAGATAGCTTTCTTCAATCTCAATACATTCCCTTTCTTCACAAGATGCTCAAGACCTGGTGGTGGATGCATATATACTTCATCTTCAAGTTCTCCTTGAAGAAAAGCATTCTTCACATCCATTTGCCAAAGATCCCACTCAAGATTCACAGCCAAGGACAATACAATCCGGATGGTATGGAGTTTGGCCACTGGAGCAAATGTCTCTATGTAATCCTCACCATAAGTCTGAGTGAATCCTCTTGCCACTAGTCTTGATTTGCGCCTCTCTATCCTCCCATCAGGATAGAACTTGATAGTAAACACCCACTTGCTGGTCACTGCCTTCTTTCCTTTTGGTAACTCACTTTCATACCAAGTTTCATTCTTAATCATAGCTTCAGACTCATCAGCAACTGAGTCTCTCCATTCCTTCAGAGCAACAGCTTCCTCATATGATCTTGGAACATAACTCTCATCCAAACTCACAGTAAAAGCTACATGCTCTTGTGGGAACTCCGCAAAGGAGCACACTGCTTGGGAAGGATGCTCCACTGCTTGGGCATTGTAGTACACTCTCGTGTTTACCCAAGAGGAAGGATCCTTCTTCAGCCTTGTACTTCTCCTTAGTGGAATAGCTTCTTCAGCCTCAGTCTCTTGGTTACTACCACTCGGCTGCTCCTCTTCTTGTACTTGGATTGTTTCTTCTTGGATTGTTTCTTCTTCTTGATTATGATGTGGTGACTCCACACCTTGATCATGAGAGCCTGGAACTCTCTCATCTCCTCCCTCACTCACTGCTGCTCCATCTTGGACAGTCTCTTGAGTTTCAGGTTCCCTCCCCCCTTCAAGATCAAGGTGAGGGGTTGTAACAGCTTCAGTTGGTGCTGGAACACTTCTTGGTGGTTCTCCACTGCCAGAGTTCGAATCCTGGGACATGTTGATGCCTAGACCCTCTAGAATCAACCGCAAAGCTCCTGCCTTATCAGATGTGAGATCCCTCAAGTCTTCTTGATTCTTTTCCTCATAATATCCTCTCTCTTCAATGAACTTCACATCCCTTGAGATGAAGACTCTTCTAGCATCCGGATCATAACACTTGTAGCCCTTTTGAGTAGTAGAGTATCCTATAAAGATAGCTTTGACACTTCTGGCTTCAAGTTTATTTCTCAGCTCTCCTGGAACAAACACATAGCAAAGACACCCAAAGACTCTCAAGTGATCAACTGATGGCTTGCGCTTGTTCAACACATCAAAAGGTGACTTCCCATCCAATACTCTTGTAGGTATCCGGTTGATCAAGTAGCAAGCTGTGGCCACAGCATCACTCCAATACCTCTTAGGCACATTTGCTTGAAACATCATAGACCGGGCCACCTCCATAAGGTGTCTGTTCTTCCTCTCGGCCACTCCATTCTGCTGAGGAGTGTAAGGACAGCTAGTTTGATGAAGAATCCCATGGTGAGCTAGATGATCTCTGAAAGCATGGCTTGTGTACTCCCCTCCATTATCTGATCTCAAAATTTTAATCTTAGCAAGATAATGGTTAGTCACATATGCTTGAAAATTTTTGAATGCATCTAACACCCTATCTTTTGATGGAATCATTGTTAACCAGGTGTATTTCGATTTTTCATCAATGAAAGAAACAAAATACTTATGATTTTCTCTAGATAAACAAGGTGCAGTCCAAACATCACTATGAATTAAATCAAAGCATTTTTCATAAACAGTAGAAGAATTTTTAAAAACAGTCTTACAATGCTTGCCCAAAATACAAGCCTCACAATCTTTGTTTTCAAAAACAACACCTGGTAACATCAAGTTCAAAGCTCTGCCATGAGGATGACCTAATCTAGCATGCCACAATGCATTTTTATTCAAACTAGAAGCAGAAGTAAAAGAGCAACTATAATCAGAAACAGGAGCTAAGTCTTCAAGCATGTAGAGATCTCCTCTTGTGCCTCCTTTTCCGATCAGTCTACTGCTCTCAATATCCTGAAACTTCACATCATTAGGACTAAAGATAACATTGCAATGTAAATCAGTAGCACATTTCTTAACAGAAAGCAAATTTGAAGTGAACTCAGGAATATAAAAAGCTCTAGTATGCTTATCAAACAGTTTCAAGTTTCCTATTCCCTTTATTGGGATTTTATCACCATTTGCAATCATGACATGACCATGAGTAGGCTCTATATCACTGATCAAATTGGTATCACTTATCATATGATGAGATGCACCAGAATCTACAATCAATGGTTTGGATGTGTTTCTAGCACTATGACAAGTGAGACTAGGCACTTTAGCAACATGATCAGTTGTAGTAACCTTACTCCTAGTACTATTAGCTAGCATAGGTCTCAAACTGTCTCGGGTCTCATGATAAGTGATGCAAGGATCTTTATATGCAGTCCTAGGTAAATCAACACAAGAGTTTGTAACACTCTTTGCCAACATAGAGGCACCAAAGGAATAACCAAAGATGTTACCATTATCCTTTAGCATCTTCATGAGGGCATCAAGGTCTGATCTCCGGATGAAGTCTTGATCATTGCCCCTTGGATTGCCTGTGTAAGTCACCAGTGCCTTGCTTTCACTCTCGCGCCCCTCTCCATCATTGTTTCTGCTTGTTGAGCCGCCACCACCACTTGAACCTTCTCCCATGTTTGCCTTTGCTTCTCTATCCTTCAAGAACTTTGCCGGCTTCAAGTGAGGGTGTAGGATCCAACACTGGCTCTTCTTATGCCCTTGCTTCTTGCAATGATCACAAGTTCCACTGAACTTTCTTTCCTCATACTTCCCATGAGCCTTGTTGGCTTGAACTGCTTCACCCGAGTCACTTTGAGCTGCTTGATTCACCAATGGCATATCACCCTTCTTTCCAAACAAGCCCATGGACCCTTGCTCCTTCTGAATCCTCGCACACACTTCCTCAAGGTCAGGTAGATCATCTTCTCTCAATAGGTGCTGGATAAGACTCTTGTAGTTCGGGTTCAAAGTTAACAGCAAGCCAAACACCTTGTCTTGTTCACGCCTCTTGTTTAGCTCACCCGGATCAACTGTACTTGGCCTCAGCATCTCCAGCTCTGACCAGAGTGATCTGAACCTGCCTAGATGCTTGGTGAACTCCATTTCATCTTGAACAAGGTTGTTGATGGCTTGCTTCACTTCAAAGACCCGGCTGAGGTTTGATGTGTTTCCATACACTTTCTTCAAGGTATCCCATAGCTCTTTTGCTGATTCGCAATAGCTGTATGCATCAAGGATAGTTGGATCCAAGGAAGCATGAAGAACCGACAGCACCAACAAGTCTTTTTTCTGCCATTTCTCCACGGCTTCCTCGTTGGAAACCTCCTCCTCGTCTTCGCCTTGAGTAATCATCAGTGGGGGAGCTACACCATGAGTGATGTGCTTCCACAAACCCTTACATCCAACAGTGGTTCTCACCATCCGAGACCACACCAAGTAGTTGCTTCCCTTGAAAGTAACCGCCACCTTCATGTTCATGTTCATCCCTTCATCCATCTTTTGCTAAGACTTGAACTTGAGACACACGCTTCACAAATACACCAGAGACTTGTAATCACACGCAAGTAACCAGACTTGAAACCGCAACACAAAAGAAGAAGACTTGAGGCTTGATTCTTCAAAGAACTCTTCAAAGCTTCAACCTTTAATCTTCAAGTAAACCGACACAAACAAGCTCAGATTCTCATGAACCTGGCTCTGATACCATATTATTTTAGGAGTTTAGAGTAATCTGAGTAAAGTAGAGAATAGATTTAAGAGATTAGGTGAGAATAAGAAGAGATTAAGAGAGACTAATGGAGAATCATTGAAAGAGACTTAAGAGAAAATATGTCAAGAACTGTCTAATCTTTATTAATGAGCTGAGGTACAATATATATAGGATAGAGAGAACAAGGGTTTCGACATCCTAATTACTATTAGGAGCATGTAGAGTCAAAAAGGTGGGAGAGACTGGTTTTGAATCACTTGGCTGAGAGCTCACACACGCTTGATGCCAAGAGCATCTTAGACCAGATGCTCTTGCCTTTACAGCCTGTCTCCAGCCCTTGGCGCGCCTCTCCCCTTATCCATAAACGGTCAGATGCTTGCTGCTTTCTTCTAACCCTCTAGTTCACTTCAAGGCTTTACCTCTTGCTCACTATTCACTCTGCACACTCCATTTTACTTTTACCACACAGTAACAATATTTTTACTGTGTGGTAACTTTTCCAAGTTACATTTCTTCTTCTCTCCTTTCCATGATAATCATACTCATTATCTCAAGCTCATCTCAACAATCTTCTTACTCACAACTCCTATGAGATTTATTTAACTTCCTGGTTATTCTCCACTGAATAGTGGTTCCAAAAAAACTTCTTAGATCGTGGTTCATCCTGATTTGATAAGAATCATGAAGATAATGGCATATGTCCGAACAGGCTAATCTGGAATCATCTGGATAGAGGGTGGGATATCTTCTTGCTCACAACACTTATTAGATTTATTCAACTTCCTGGTTATTCTCCACTGATTAGGGGTTCCAAATAAAGCTTCTTAGATCGTGGTTCATCCTGGTTTGATAAGAATCATGAAGCTATTGTCATATGTCCGAACAGGCTAATCTGGAATCATCTGGATATAAAGTGGGATATCTTCTTACTCACAACTCCTATAAGATTTATTTAACTTCCTGGTTATTCTCCACTGAATATTGGTTCCAATAAAGCTTCTTAGATCGTGGTTCATCCTGGTTTGATAAGAATCATGAAGATAATGGCATATGTCCGAACAGGCTAATCTGGAATCATCTGGATAGAGGGTGGGATATCTTCTTGCTCACAACAATCATGAGATTTATTCAACTTCCTGTTTTCTCCACTGATTAGTGGTTCCAAATAAAGCTTCTTAGATCGTGGTTCATCCTGGTTTGGATAAGAATCATGAAGTTATTGCCATATGGTCCGAACAGGCTAATCTGGAATCATCTGGATAGAAAGTGGGATATCTTCTTACTCACAACTCCTATGAGATTTATTTAACTTCCAGGTTATTTCCACTAAATAGGTGTTCCAAATAAAGCTTCTTAGATCGTGGTTCATCCTGGTTTGATAAGAATCATGAAGATATTGCCATATGTCCGAACAGGCTAATCTGGAATCATCTGGATAGGAGGTGGGATATCTTCTTACTCACAACACTTATGAGATTTTCAATATCCTGGTTTTTCCACTGATTAGTGGTTCCAAATAAAGCTTCTTATATCGTGGTTCATCCTGGTTTGATAAGAATCATGAAGATATTGCCATATGTCCGAAAAGGCTAATCTGGAATCATGTGGATAGAAAAGTGGGATATCTTCTTACACTCACAACTCCTATGAGATTTATTAACTTTCTGGTTATTCTCCACTGAATAGTGGTTTCAAATAAAGCTTCTTAGATCGTGGTTCATGCTGGTTTGATAAGAAATCATGAAGATAATGGCAATATGTTCGAACAGGCTAATCTGGAATCATCTGGATAGAAAGTGGGATATCTTCTTACTCCACAACTCCTATGAGATTTATTGCAACTTCCTGGTTATTCTCACTGATTAGTGGTTCCAAATAAAGCTTCTTAGATCGTGGTTCATCTTGTTTGATAAGAATCATGAAGATAATGGCATATGTCCGATTAGGCTATACTGGAATCACTGGATAAAAGGAGGGATATCTTCTTGGTCACAACACTTTATGAGATTTATTCAACTTCCTGGTTATTCTCCACTGATTAGTGGTTCCAAATAAATATTCTTAGATCGGGTTCATCCTGGTTTGATAATAATCGTGAAGATATTGCCATATGTCTGAACAGGCTAATATGGAATCATCTGGATAGAAAGTGGGATATTCTTCTTACTCACAACTCCTATGAGAATTTATTTAACTTCCTGGTTATTCTTACACTGAATAGTGGTTTCAAAATAAAGCTTCTTAGATCGTGTTCATCCTGGTTTGATAAGAATCATGAAGATAATGGCGTATGTCCGAATAGGCTAATCTGGAATCATCTGGATAGAGGGTGGGATATCTTCTTGCTCACAACACTTATGAGATTTATTCAACTTCCTGGTTATTCTACACTGATATAGTGGTTCCAAATAAAGCTTCTTAGATCGTGGTTCATCCTGGTTTGATAAGAATCATGAAGCTATTGCCATATGTCCGAACAGGCTAATCTGGAATCAACTGGATAGAAAGTGGGATATCTTCTTACTCAAAACTCCAATGAGATTTATTAACTTGCTGGTTATTCTCCACTGATTAGTGGTTCCAAATAAAGCTTCTTAGATCGTGGTTCATCCTGGTTTGATAAGAATCGTGAAGATAATGACATATGTCCGAACAGGCTAATATGGAATCATCTGGATTGAAAGTGGGATATCCTCTTACTCACAACACTTATGAGATTTATTCAACTTCCTGGTTATTCTCCACTGATTAGTGGTTCGAAATAAAGCTTCTTAAATCGTGGTTCATCCTGGTTTGATAAGAATCATGAAGCTATTGCCATAAGTCCGAACAGGCTAATCTGGAATCATCTGGATAGAAAGTGGGATATCTTCTTACTCACAACATAGTTTTAAATATTTATACAATCTTAATTGTTACGTTTTTCTTAGTTTCATAAATTTAGACAATCTAAATCACTTAATTTTACTTACTTATACATAGTTATATATCTTAATAAGTTAAATCCAAGAGATGCGACAGTCGAGGATTCTATCAAATCACCTATAAATGGACACGTTTCTGCTTAAATTTGGGTGAGTGGTTCATTAAATTTCAAGGGTTTATCACTTATACAAGTAACAAATAATTTACGAGATTTCTCTCACACAATAACCATTTTATTTTATCAAAGTTAGACGAACTTGGCTTCTCTCCCTCCTTCAATGATTCATAAGATTCTCTACAACGTAGCAACGACCAGTATCCAAGACTTTGGTTGTGCACGGATTGTTTTTCGGGTTAAACAAAATTGGAAGATATGATTACTTCTACAGATCGGCAAGTCTCATTTACATGAATGACTGGCTAGACAAGGTCAATGATGTTCGAATGTTCAGAATTAGTTGCTACCGTGTGGGTAATCCAGAGGCCATATACTTGAGAGGTATGTATGAGTTCTTCATCCTCCATTTAGTTGGTAAGAAAA
The DNA here is from genome assembly GCF_000801105.2 of Raphanus sativus. Taxonomy (NCBI): domain Eukaryota; kingdom Viridiplantae; phylum Streptophyta; class Magnoliopsida; order Brassicales; family Brassicaceae; genus Raphanus; species Raphanus sativus. The sequence continues at coordinate 12,039 of NW_026617834.1, forward strand.
AAAAATATTTTGCTGCTGAGAGAAGATGCTTGTTGGCCCTATTTGTATATGGTATGATGAACTTAGCCTTTAGTGTTGATGATGGAGGATTGGTTCACAACTACCATGCTTTTACTCGTCAACATGTTGATCAGATGTTTCAAATCATCAATAGTTGGGAACTCACAGGCCATTGAGATTATGAAAAACCTGCCATGTTTCTATCTATGGCTGAAATGATAGATCCTAATGTGACATATGATTGCTGGTGCTCCAGAATCATAAAATTAGTGTTTGTAGTCTACCTAAATGGATCAAAATCACGGTGGAAATGTGATCTTTGTTTCTAGAATTGTGCAGCTTGTGATATACACTTGACTGCTCGTGCATTGACAATTGAAAATTAATTTTATCTACTTTTAACAAATTTCTGTAAATGACTCTTCACATTTTGTAATTTTTCTAGTTATATCTATAAACTAATGTTTTTAAAAAAAAATCAATAAATATATCAATAACATCAACTGTGTCCAAAAATTAATATAATAAAACATTACAATCTAAAAGTATGCATTAGTTCAATTTAAATAACTTGTATTAGATACAATGTATATTCATACAATAATATAAGTAGGAATTAATTTCTGTACAGTTACACCAAGTTTACAATTACACTAGGTTTTACAAAGTTTTCGGAAGTTATGGAGAAAGAGATCCGAATTTTGTGGATCGGATCTGGATAGTCCGCGAAATAGCCCTGGTTGGGTTGTAATTATGCAAGTTTCTGTTGGTTTCATGGTCTTTTAATAATTTTTCTGATTTAAATAAAGATATATTTAATTTCAAATCCGGTCAGTTTCGGGCAGGAGTATCTCAGCTCTTTTTTTTTCGGGCAGGAGTACCTGAGCGTTTGATTCGAAAATATAGTTGCTGATGCACTATCAAGAAGGTATACTCTCTTGAATACTCTTGATGCTAAGTTGCTAGGATTTGAACAACTTAAAGATATGTATGCAACTGATTCTGACTTTCAGGAAGCTTATCAATCGTGTGAGAAATATGCTGCAGGGCATTACTTTAGACATGATGGATTCCTATTCTATGATAATAGACTGTGTGTGCGTAACTGTTCTTTAAGAGATTTATTTGTCAGGGAATCCCATGGAGGAAGTTTAATGGGACATTTTGGTATTGCCAAGACTCTTAAGGTTTTGCAGGATCACTTCTTTTGGCCACACATGAAACGAGATGTTGAGAGAATCTGTGGAAGGTGTGCAACTTGCAAAGCAGCCAAGTCAAAGATCCAACCCCACGGTTTGTATACTCCTTTACCTATTCCTACTCACCCTTGGAATGATATATCTATGGACTTTGTTGTCGGATTGCCAAGGACTAAGACAGGTAAGGATTCTATCTTTGTGGTTGTGGATAGATTTTCTAAAATGGCACATTTCATTGCTTGTCATAAGACTGATGATGCTTTACATGTTGCAAACCTGTTCTTTAAAGAGATTGTGCGCATTCATGGCATGCCTAGGACTATAGTTTCTGATAGAGATACTAAGTTTCTTAGTTATTTTTGGAAGACTCTTTGGTCTAAGCTAGGTACTAAACTGTTGTTTTCTACTACATGTCATCCACAAACTGATGGACAGACTGAGATAGTTAATAGAACTCTTGGAACACTCTTGCGTGCATTCATTAAAAAGAATCTGAAATCATGGGAAGAATACTTGCCACACTGTGAATTTGCTTATAATCATGATCAACACTCTGCATCTAAGTATTCTCCATTTGAAATTGTTTATGGGTTCAATCCCATCTCTCCTTTGGATCTAATGCCTTTACCTGAGTGTGCTAGGGTCAGTATGGATGGAAAAAAGAAAGCAGAGATGGTGCAGCAGATTCATGAGCAGGCTAGAAAGAACATTATTGAGAAGACAAAGCAGTACACTAAGAGAGCAAACAAGGGCAGGCGTGAGATGATCTTTGAAGTAGGTGACATGGTGTGGGTTCACTTGCGCAAGGAAGTCTAAGCTGATGCCGAGGATAGATGGTCCTTTTGAGATCATCCAGAAAATCAATGACAATGCTTACAAGCTTGATCTTCAAGGTAAGTATGATATAAGCAATAGTTTCAATGTTACTGACTTGATCTCTTTTGTTGCAGATGAGCCAGATTTGAGGACAAATCCTTTTCAAGAGGGAGGGGATGATATGATCATGGACCAGTCAAGCAAAGAAGAGAAGGAGACCATGGAGGAACCAGCTGATGAAGATGCTCTCACCATGCCTAAGGGTCCCATGACTCGAGCCAGAAGCAAGCAACTCAAAGAAGCCATTGGAGGACTACTTAAGACATCCATGAAGCAAGAAGAAAGTCTTGGAAGAAGCTTGATCAACCAAGACACACTTACTACCATTCAAGCCATCTCAGTTCCAAGATAGACATCAAGTGAGCAAGTAACATATGTGTGCTCTTTTTCCCTATCTTTGGTTTTGTCCCACTGGGTTTTCCAAAGATAGGTTTTTAACGAGGCCATATGTTGCTTTCCTATCACTCACTTGATGATCTCAGTTCAAGACTACAATAAGACTCTTTTATAATTTATCCTATGTTTTATTTTTAGACTATGGTTTTGTTATGTGATACATTTAGAGACTAAGGAGCATGTTCCTTACTCTCTCTATATATATGTGACTCGGAAACCCTAATGAAGTTATCCAACCTTTTATCTTATTCTCTTGTTCTCTCTGTCGGCTGCGAGATCCCTTGTAGTCTGAGTGTTCTTGAGTCTTTTGTTAGTGAGTCATATCTAACAAACCCATAAGAGTGATTATAAAGGTGTGTCATATCCGAGATCATCACTTAGGAGTATCAAGAGTTCATACATCCCTCTTGTGTCACCATTCGATCCACAGCCTTGAAGAAGATTGAGTCTCTGATTCTCTACTTGCAAGGATCTATCCCATTTCCATCCAGAGAAGCATCCTAGGAGTGTATTATCCATTGATTAGTGGTTCCAAATAAAGCTTATTAGATCATTGTTCATCCTGGTTTGATAAGAATCATGAAGCTATTGCCATATGTCCGGACAGGCTAATCTGGAATCATCTGGATAGAAA
>NW_026617835.1:0-15142 GCF_000801105.2 Raphanus sativus
TAGATAATATAAAGAAATACAACTAATAGTTAATAGTACAAACGTTCATCTTTATTTATCAAATATTACCAATGTTCACAAACATGAAATGGTGGTTAGAACATAATAAAATTACAAACTATACTTTCAAAAAAGATATAATAGTATTTAGTAATCATAAAATAGAATCGAATATGATAAATAGGATAGTAATAAAAATATATTGTGTTACATAATAGGGGAATTTTCAAAAATACCACTTTGAAGGTACCATTATTCATCTTTACCACCACTAAGTACACATTTTCAAAAATATCTTATTTATTAAAATGTTAAAGACTCTTATATCTTTATTTTTATATGCTTTTCAAAATTTTAATCCAAAATTCTAAATCCTAAACCCCCAATTTTAGACCCTAAACCCTAAATCTTCAACTCTAAACCCTAAACCCTAAACTATATACCCTAAATTCAATATCCTAAACCCTAAACCCTGAAACCTCAACTATAAACCCTAAATCCTCAACTCTAAACCCTAAACTTTATACCCTAAACCCTAAAACATCAAATCTAAACCTTAAAACATAAAATCTAAACTCTAAATCCTAAACGTTCAAATCTAAATACTTCATTAAAAGTAGTGGTAAAAGTGGTTAGTGTATACATGAAAAGTGGTACTATGAAAATGGTATTTTTGGCAATTTCTCTACATAATATGAATGAAACGTCAAATGAAATACATCTTGTGTTATATTTCTATTTTGTTTGTATTGTATCTGAAATATCAGGATTACTTCTATCATTAAACACATTTTTCCACGAAATTAGCAAATATCTTCTTCCAGACATTTCCATATACTGTATGATTGTCTTCTTCTATCCATCACTGCGAAATTCAGTTGGTGTTGACATCAACACCATGAGTCATCAAAATCTTTCGGGTCAAAATAGTGATCCATTAAAAGTTAATGCAAACATGGTCAAAAAGAAGAAAATAAACCCTAACTAAAGATTGTTTCTAAATAGATTAGTGAAATATGTAAAATCCAAATCGGAAGTTATTATATAAACCATATTGTGATAAGGATTAGATGATTTAGATATATCGTAAAATTAGACAAATTCTATTTATATTTGAAATAAATTAAATCTTGTGTATATATACAAATCTCATGTAAGTCATTAAGATACCACATAATAATACAACTCAATAATATTTTTATTCTATCTTTAGAATTTCAAACTAGGTATAATATCTACACTTTTAAGTATATATTTTGGTTTTGGTATAAAATCATCTCCCTAAGAGAAAGTATAATTCTTTTGGGTTGTGAGGATAACAACGTAAGTATACTAAAACTAATGCGAATGTTAACTGGTAAAACATTGACTAGTAAAACACTGACTAATAAAAATCTAGTAAAATTATTTGCAGACTATATTTTCTCATACTAAGGAAAACAATTTACTTTCTCGAAGGTACAAATAGTCTCCATAACCTTCCCATTAGTTAGACAAACAACTCAAATTCACAAAAAAAAAAAACTATTTAACAAAAATAGAGAAAATATTGTTTGTTGTTATTGTTAAAGTAGCAGCTTCTCATTTCTCATCTCAGCAGCCTCTAATTTGCTGTCATACTCTACTGCGCCAACTAGAACTGGACATTTTATTCGTTAAATTTGATTTGATTTATTATCCACTTTAATTCGATCCAAAATTTCATATATCCGTAAGTCTTCGAAATAAAGCAAATACTAAAAGTCAATATCCGTTAAAAACGAAACAAATCACAAATTCTAAAAAATTAGAGACAGATATTTGATCCGCTCTGACTTTTATACAAATAGATATATATCTACGATTAAATATAGAGTTTTAAATGTATAATATTATATACTATAATTTAACATATACTTATTAACTTTTTTAAAAAGTTACTTATAAAAATATTAAATTAAAAAATATATAAAATCTTTATACAAAACTACATTTTTCTAAAAACATTTATTTTATAAGAAAAAATATTAATTTAAAATTTTTATAAAACATATATTTTCATTATTTTATACTTTATATTTTTGTTATGTAAAAGATATGTCTATAAATAAATTAATACTATTTTATAGATTTATTTGTATGAACAAAGTGGATGAATTATTCCATAAATATCTATTCGCAAATATCAAAAACAATTCTGGATATCCGAAAAATTGAATATCCGTATTCTTGCGAAGCAAAACAAATCTAAAAATTAGATATTTGTAAAGTACAAAATAAATCACAAATACTAAAAAATATGCTAATATTCTATCTGTACCCAAACCCAACAGCAGCAACATCCATCACAACAATAAAAACATGATTGTGGGGGAAATGACAATGTCAGTCTTTACCATTCACAAGCTGCAATGTCAATAGAACATCTTCATTACCACCAAGGACAAAACGCTAGATGCTTATAAGTTATAAGTTATAACCAACCTTTCTGTATTACTAAAAAACTGTTTTTCTTACTACTGTACTTTTTTAACTTCTTAGTCTTGACATTATTATACCAAAAGGCAGAACCGGTCATGTACAAAGCCAAATAAAACATCTTCTTGTGTTGATTATGTTTGGCACTATCGTCACACGTTTAATTGGATAGCTAATAGCCTAAGTATATAGTGGTACTTATCTAATCGGGAAACCATGTCATGTGAGATTTTTTATTAGGTGACACCAGTGCCGTGCCTACACATTTGACGGCCTAAGGCTAATTTTCAAAAACATGGTTTTTTCACCAAAAAAAATAATAATATAAATAATTGAAATTGTAAATACACTAGATACGTCTATTAGAAATGAATCTATTAAGAAGAATCAAACTAAATGAAAGAACAAAAATATATGAACAATCGAGCTCCGTATAAATATATGTATACACTCATGAATTACTATAGTGTTTTGAAAACATGGGGCCCTAAATTTTGATGAAAAATGTGGAGGCCTGAGGCTGTTGCCTTTCTTGTATAGTGGTAAAGCACGGCTCTGGGTGACACATCTTACCATTTCAACGTTTCTTAGCTCCTCGACCAAATGAAAATAAGTTCAGCTAGCGATAAAGACATCAGCTAATCGGCTAATAATCTTTGCCATTTTGTCTAATAGAGGGAAATAGAGTTCGCTCGCCTATTTTCATTTGATCGAGGAGCTTTCATAAATTTTAAAATTTACAATTTGTCCTCTCCATTTTAAAATTTTAAACTTCCTCACCCAGTTTCAAGGCTATACAGTATACACAACAAACAAAAGTGACACATATGTTACATTGCCATAGTTGTTACAACAATACAAGGAGTCACACTCACTGAGATTTAGTAAAGGCCAGTTTTCCAGATAGTTAAAAGAAAATTTTCTCCGTTTCTGAATAAGTGTCATTTTGACATTTTTACAGAGATTAAGAAAATGACATAAATATATATATATAAGTTGATATTAATTACACTTTTCTGACCAGTAGTATTTCAGATAAATGAAACTATTTATAAATCAATGCAATTTGTAATTAATTTTCAGCTGAAAATAAGTATAATTTTGATTGGAATTGTAAAGTGACATTTTGTATAACAAGAAGAAAAAAAACTAGAATGACACTTATTATGAAACAGATGGGGTATTAATTTGTATTTCATATAAAATAACTAAGATTGTCTTAATTTTAGTGAGGAAGATTCCTCATTGTTTTGCAATAATTAGGCATAATAGAGCATCAATATTTTTTCTGTTTTGTTTTGCTAACATGATCACCACATATATAATAGATATGTATGATCATTATATAAATGGGAAAACTACTTATAAATGGGCTGTCCTTTTATAAATATAATAATACAACCTAAAAATAAAACTCTACTAAATAATTTCATGCAGCTAATTTTTAGTTTTGATGTAGTTTTGAAAAACAATAAAACGTGATTAAAGATGTCAACGGTTATAGATGACAATTAGAGTTGTAAAGTAGTTATATAGTATAACCAATCACCCACTTGTATTTGATTTGATTAACGAAGTTTAATTAGTTTTGTCGTTACATAGGTAGACAAATTCGACCGATTTTAAAGTTAACTGAAGCTGATTTCCCTCTATCAAGACGGCTTTTTTAAAAAGAAAACCATTCCTACTATATCTTTCCATGATATAAAGAACTTTGAAGGAGAAAATCAATTTAAGGTAAAATGTATTTGACAAAACAAAAGAGAAAGAGAGAACTGGAGTATCCGAGTTGGGAAATATTAATTTGGTCTAGGTTTTAAAGTAGATTTAGACAAAGATAAATTTAGGGATTTTCATTTGTACAAAAAGGACATTGTTTTAGGTTAACCGCAAGTTTAGACATAGTTCCCGTTCAATGTATGTTAAATAAATTAACCACACAGACAACTAATCTACATTTGTAAATTAAAAATTTGATGGTTTATTACGTTATGATTAAGTTTTGATCATTGTTTAGTGTCCATGATTTTTAGGTAGTTTTTCCATATATATACTGATAATGATATACACAAAATAAACATCTGATATAATGAAAATGTAATAGCCACACAAAAATAAACTAAGAAAGCGCCATATCTGCTTCTTCTTCGATCCTTCCTGATTAAAAACTCTCTTCCTTTTGTCTCTCGGTTTCTCCACTCTTTTCGTCCCACCACTAACCATTCCTCACCCTCAAAAGTCATCGAATCGCCCAGTATAACACTTTAACACGAACCCATTTCCCGACCAACTCGTTAGCTCAAAATTTCACCATCTTTCCGACCAAAAAAAAAACACAGATGGCAGACGGTAATAACAACAAGGACAACATAGACCCACTGCTCCAATACATGACCATCCCTAGAATGAGAGAACCGCCTCCAATTCTCTTCCCCGTCCCTGAAGAAGGCGGCGAAGTCGCTATTCCCATGCCGATGACACCGAAGGAGTTCAAAGACCGTTTAATCTTCGGACCCTTCTCACGCTCTCCCCGAGACTCCTCTCAGTACTTCGACTCTCTCTCTCAGAAACACTCCCCGTCTTCTTCCACCACCGCCACCGCCGCCACCGCCACCGCCGCCACCGCGCCGCGCGCAGAAACATTCTCCGACGCCTCATCCGCCGACCCTCTCCTCCCTCCACCGCCGCAACAACCGGAGCCATGGTCTCACGGCCACGGCCACGCGCTCCACCGCTCCAAAACCGCGCCGGCGATGGCCGTGATCAACGATCACAACCACCACCCGACGCCTCACCAGAAGGATCTCGACTCGTCCCGCTCCGTCGTGAGACAGGCCTTCGCTCTCCTCGTCGTATACCTCTCCTAGGCGTCCTCATCTACTGGCTCAACCGCGATCACTACGTGGTGAACCAGACCCACCCCGTCGTCGACGGGTTGTACTTTTGCATCGTCACCATGTGCACCATCGGTTACGGAGACATCACTCCCAACAGCGTCGTCACGAAGCTGTTCTCGATCATGTTCGTCCTCGTAGGGTTTGGTTTCATCGATATTTTGCTCAGCGGGATGGTCTCGTACGTCCTCGACCTCCAAGAGAGCTACATGTTGGACTCGGCTAAGCGGAGAGACGAGCCGGATCATAAAAGGAGGTCGTATATAATCGACGTGAAGAAAGGGAGGATGAGGATTAGGTTGAAAGTTGCGTTGGCGTTAGGAGTTGTGGTTCTATGCATCGCTGTTGGTGTTGGGATCATGCATTTTATCGAAGGGATCGATTGGTTGGATTCGTTTTATCTCTCGGTTATGTCGGTTACTACCGTTGGGTATGGAGACAGGGCGTTTAAGACGTTGCCCGGCAGGCTTTTCGCTGCGGTGTGGCTGCTTGTCTCTACGTTAGCCGTGGCTCGGGCTTTTCTGTATTTGGCTGAGGCGAGAGTTGATAAGAGGAATAGGGAACGGGCAAAGAAAGTGCTGCGTGAGGCTATGTCTGTGTCTCAGTTCTTTGCTGCGGATATTGATAACAATGGCTGTGTGAGGTATTAAATGAATCTTTAATCAGTCTTTGGACTTAATTGCATTTTATGGATACAAGACATGTTTATATGCTTTGTTTGGTAGCTCTAATGTGATATATATTCTTGTTTTTTGTGTGTGTGTTTGTAGTAAAGCGGAGTATGTGATTTATAAATTGAAGGAGATGGAGAAAATAACGGATAAAGACATAACTCCAATCTCAAAACAGTTTGACAAACTCGACCGATGCAGCAATGGGAAAATTACTCTTGGAGATCTCTTGGAAAGTAGCAGTGGCGATTGACCCTCTTGCACCTTTTTTTTTGTTGTTTTAGCTTAGTTTACCGTAGCTGTAATTACAAACCTGATCAACGATGCTGACTATGTTAAATGATTAATAATAATTGATGAGTAGTCCGGTCTCTGGTTTACTTTAAAAGGGCTTGTGCCGATCTTAATTATGTCGTTGGTCTTGCCTTGCGAGCCAGGAATCACTCATCCAATGTATATAAATTTGAGTGCTTAATGGTCTTGGTTCGGTGCACATAACACTTCCACGCTTCTCTTTCGTTCTGTGTTAGCTATTCAAAGAGAGACTACCAACTCGTGACCAGTTGATCTGATGAGGAAAAGACAAAACCGAAGACGTAATTACAGTCTTTGGAGTATTTTAGAAATAATCTTGCGATGTATATACGCGACAAACCATACATATAAAGCACCATACATGTAAACATTTACAAATCTTCCTAGTTACTAATGTTTATCAATAACTGCGTGCTTTTATGGCCCTTATCTCCCGAGCAAGTGTCGTCCCGGTTCTGATTCTAGGGGGTAAGTCGTAACTATTATCATGTTACCCATTCCAACTAGGTTTTTGTCTTTATTATTAAATAGTTTGATATTGTAACTATATTCTACGTGTTCCATTGATATTAGTATTATACTACTGCAGTTTTGTCATATGTATTGCAGTGTCATGTTACGAGAACTATAATCAAATAGACAAGATAAACGTTCGTTTGATCAAAAAAATGTAAGAAGACATACATGACAACATCCAGAACTCAAAACATGTGCCTGATGACATGAAAACAAATTTGCTAAGCACATGAAAAATGACAATATCCAGAACACAAAAGATGTCCTCATGACATGACAACAAATTTGCTAGTTTCTTCTTGCGTTCTTGTGATAGAAATATGATGGTTTTTTTTGCTAAAACTGTTAATATTCAAATTAATGAAAGAATTATATTGACAAAATCAAAGAGCACCATTATGGCAAAAAAAAAGTGAAACATAATGGAGCTAAATAGCAGATCTGTGAGGATCTTTATATAAGCAAAAGAGACATGATAAGAATATGTTGTGAAATGTGAATAACCAATAAGTTAGAAATAAAGAAAGTAAGAAACTAGAGAGAAATTTGATTGAGGTCAAGACATGTATTTTTATGTTTTCTTTATTATAATGTGAATAATAAATTACAAACCATTAAGCCCGCATTTATAAGTTTCAGAACCTGATTTTCTATTTTGACCTAGATTATGTTTTATAAACCGAATACAATATCTTTGGGCCTATTAGCGACATTTGTTTTGGGCTTTTTTGTGTGCTTGTAGTAAAGCAGAGTACGTGATTTACAAACTGATCAACCATGCTGGTGAGTGGTGATGCTATGTTCTAGAGTCCAGTCCCTGGTTTGTTAAAACAGGTTTAGAAAGATCTTATATCTTTCTTAGCGGTTTGATGCTGTGCCAAATAAAACAGGTTTAGCGGTTTGATGCTGTGCCAAATGTTTATTTCATCGGTTAGCTTTGGTAGGATGGTCAGATTCTGGTATAAACCAGACGTTCAGAGATGTTAATGACCCCTGTTAGGAACTTAGGATCAAAAGTTTTATGTTTCAATGCACTGTATGTTCATAGATTCGGATGTTTAATGGTCTGGGACTTTCTTGGTTCGATATGGAATAAAATACATAACACCAACTTTTTTCTGGAAGATAAAATTACTGAAATTTCGAATTATTTCTTTTACCAAACAGGTCAATCATAAAAAAAATAGTTTTCTTCTGAAGCAGTTTTAAGGGTATTACACACAAATTATTAGTAAAAAAAGTTATCCATGTGGACAGTATGTTAGCCATAAAAATGTGGTTAATCATGTAGATTCAATATATAAATTAATGAACTTTTTCAAAAATAAATTAATGAACATTATTTTCCCTATTCTTGATAATTAATATTACATTCAAACATGATTATTCTTATTATTATTTTTTTGTTTTTCTTTTGACTAAATCTTTTTTTTTTTTGAAAAAGGGCATATCTTATTATTTTTGTTTCATTTTTCTTCTTTTCATTAGGGGATGTGTGAGCTCGATCGCTGGCTGATGACCCATAATCAAATACCAACGAGCCACTTACAAAATCACCCTATAAAATTAAATTTATCAGCTCTAACAACTCAACATTTCGAAAAGAGGATGTGTGTGAAAGAATAGAAATACAAGAGATTCCTTTTTATTCATATATACTAGCAAAATAATAATAATATTGTCATACACCTAACAACAAACCTGCCCCAATTATTCCTTCTAAAGGTTAAAAGTCAGCATTTTCATTCTCCGATTTTGGTCAAATTTCTGTCTATTTTCTTTTATTTTCTTACAAATAATTAAACATACAAGTTAATTATGTATTTTGACTACATTATTTTTATTATATCTTTATAAGTTAGGCACATATCCAAAGTAGGTCAGACATTTCAACTGCAGACAGATGCAGTTATATGTGTTTGTATATGTGTATATATAGCTAATGTTTTTTTGCTCTTACAAGTTATAAATAGTTATACAGAGGTCCACGGTCTCACCTAGGGTAATTAGCAAATGGAGTAAACAATAAAATCACATTAATTATCATATAACTATAGTGATATGCTGGGGTACCTTCAAATGAAGCTTTATGGATATGACAGCGCAAACGTTTAGGCACCAATTACGGCGTTTAATTTGTGCCTTAACTAGGCTACAAGTGTGTATAATATAGGACAACTCCAATGGAAACTGTTATGTTATCTAAACTATATATGCATTGTGGATACTGGATATGTACGAGAAGCAGATACGAGCTACTACCATATATATGCAATAGAAGATTAGAATTCTTTTTTTTTAAGATTAAATTATTTATGCTAGATACCATTCATTATTCGTTCGATGTGTAATTCGATAATACTAGTTGAAGTTTATTTTCCTTGTCAAAGAACAATCGATTTGATGTTTTTGGTCAAATGAGAATAGTTTTTTTGGTCAAAATGTGAATTCATTTTCGGAAAAAAATGGTAATGAGATACAAGCATGCGCATGCCTGAACCTAACGCTGCAATTAAGCAAATTAGAATAGTTAATGTCCCCTACGGTTCATTTAGGTTTATTCACTCTTTTTTAATTTCGACAAAACATTAGTAGATTGGTAATATTGTTGCTTCTCTCGAAAACGTTTTTCATCATACTTCGTTTTGACCAAAAAGGAGCTAAAAACATGGTCGGAGTTACGTTATGGGTTTTCACATTGATTAAAGATCGCTATACACCTAATTAAGGCTAAGCATAGTCTTGTGGTTCAATTAAAAAAGTTTGATGTAGAGATTTTAATTAGTAGTATATCAGAGTGACTAAGATATTTAAGTATGTTATGCCGGAGATTCCAATACCATTCTAGTTCTTATGTAGAGATTGTTTTCTTTTTTTGAGAAATAAATGTAGAGTTTGTTATACAAGACAAAGATTATCAGGCGTAATCAATTGTAGTTTAAAATATCCATTGTAATTCATTATCCAAAAACTTAGGTTTGACACAAGAAAAGACAGAATTTTGTGCAGGAACCTGAAGAGAATGAGTTGGAACCTTCACATACCAACCAAATGAACGGATACTACCACTAGACCATGAAATATCAAATTTGTTTGTAAACAAAATAAATATATTTTTTATCCTGTCATATTTTAGTTAATTTAAAAGTTAATATTCCCTTTATTTCAAATTAGTGGATATTGTCAGTATTTTACAAATATTAAAACGATTAAATTAAATTGTTAATGCATTATTTTTTGACTAATTAATGAGTTAGTAACTTAATAATCTCAGTTTTTATTGCAGATTATTATTTTCAATTTATAAAAATATATAGAGAACTTTAATAACCTTTTCTAAAAATATTTTATTTAAATTCAGTTTTTGAATCGTAATAAATGGAGTAGCATTTTAATTTGACCACAATAAAGTTGATGCATGTCTCCTTCTCATTTGTCATGTCGGTTAGGCATTATATGTCTCTTTTCTTGGTCTCATCATGTTTCTATCAATTTTCTTGATGAAAACGATTATTAGAAAATATTATAGCATAAGGTTCATAACAACTTCCCCACGATTAACGCAAATAAAACAATACTACTATTTATTTATTGAAGAAATTTCTAACTGTATGAAAAGCGTTATTACATAATGCATGTTAGTTTACAATAATATTGGTTTGACCATCTTTCCCTTCATATACTTTAGTTTATACATTTCAAAGCTGCCAAAAGGAAAAAAGAAAGTTCTAATGTGAAAATAAATTGCAGTAACGTAATGATGACCTCATTTATCAGTCAGCATAACGATCCACTCCACTCAAAAGTGACCTCATTAGACAAAAGTGCCTTGAAATGTCGCAAGTTTGCAGTATATGGCGGTCAAATTATTACACTATAATGTATTTCTATTAGAAAATTTGTTAGTATCAAGAGAATTATTATGACCAATATATATATGTAGGGTCTGTATATTATTGCCTCTTGACTAGGAAGGCGTTTTAAATTCACGGCTATGAACAATTATTAAGGTTCGTGAAAGAGAGAGGACAGTCTATCACGTGCCCAGTCATGTGTCGGCGACGGTCAAAATGCCGGTGCCAGTATCTACACGTGGCTGCCTCATACTCCCAAATATATATACTATTTTTTAAATAACCTTTAATTCTGATATTTGACTAGACTGCTGCCTGTTCTTTGGTTCTTCACACACCAAGCGAACCGTGACTGACTGTATCCGGTTTCCGGTAAGCCGTAGTCTTCGCTGACTGAAACTCCTTCATATACGTCGCCTTCCTCCACGCGCTTGGTCCTAGTCGGTGTTCCCACGTCTGTTCACTGGTCCACATGTACAGTGGGGATCAAATCGGAGGTGTGAACTTTTTCATATCTTGCTTTGTAGCGCCATTAAGGCAGCACACCATACTAACCCATAATTATTTTATTTTTTTTGAAAATACTAACCCATAATTTATGCTACATGTTTTATATGTTTATCGAATGTGGCAAAAGCGATTTTGGGAAATTTCAGCGGAGATACCAATTCAAAAACTCCACAATAGAAGCCATTTTTGTAGCTCCTACTTTTGTCAACTTAGCTTTATACATATACATAAAGTGCTTAGCCAAAAACTAATAAGTCATTCAAAAAAAATTCTAATAAGTCATTCAAAAGGCACAAAACAATTTCAGAATTTACCTAATATTCACATCTAGTATATCTTGCTTGCTGATATATGTATACATATATATGTATTGCATAAAAATAAGAAATAGGAGAACAATTTACTTTTGAGAAAAGTTAAATGCTAAATTAATAGAGAAAGATAAAAGTATTAACAAGATTATGGATTCACACACGTACAGTTGAATTATATATCCTTCAAGCTTTACTTAATTAACTCTTTTCCAATCAAATTACGCCAAAAAAATATTATTCGTCACTCTCTTTCTCTCTCATCCTTTTTTTGAGTTTCAAAATGCATAAATACGAGAAAGAGAGTCGAAGACCCAATTAAAGTCCAAACACCAATCTCGAACCCATAGAGAAAATATCCAATCCCCAAACCTAAAAATCTTTTCTTTTCTTCTCTTTTGTTCTTTATCTTCTTTTCACCTTTTTTTTTTTTGGTTTTCTCTCTCCATTGTTCTTCACCATGACTAATGAAACCAAAGATTTCTACAACTACCAATACCCTTCATCCTTCTCTTTGTATGAAATGATGAATCTCCCTACTTCAACTCCGTCTTCTTATGGAAACAATGGTTTCGATCCATCTTCCTACTCCTTCACTGATTGCATCCAAAGCTCTCCAGTTGCATACGACTCTCTACTTCAGAAATCTTTTGGTCTTTCTCCATCTTCTTCAGAGGTTTTCAACTCTTCGATCGATCAAGAATCAAAACGGGATGTTGTAACTAATGAAGTTACCGGCGAGACTCCAACTAGGGTTTCTGCACCTTCTTCTTCTAGCGAGGCTGATCATCCTGGTGAAGATTCCGGTAAAAGTCAGAGGAAAAGAGAGTTAGCTGAAGATGGAGGTGAAGAAAATCAAAGTTCCAAAAAAGTGTAAGTCATTTATATAAGAATTATATTATGAAATATCAAATGATCCCTCATTTAGCAATCTAGTCTAGTATGTTGTAGTAATTTTATAATGTATTCGTTTCAGAGGGAAAGCGAAAAAGAACGAAGAGAAGAAACAAAGAGAGCCACGAGTCTCGTTTATGACTAAAAGCGAGGTTGATCATCTTGAAGATGGTTATAGATGGAGAAAATACGGCCAAAAGGCCGTCAAAAATAGCCCTTACCCAAGGTAATTTAATTTTCATTTTAATTTTATACTTTTAAGATACGGCCAAAAAAAACTATAATAATTGCAAATGTAAACGAAAACAGGAGTTACTATAGATGCACGACGCAAAGGTGTAACGTGAAGAAACGAGTGGAGAGATCGTTCCAAGATCCAACGGTTGTTATTACAACGTACGAGGGTCAACACAACCATCCGATTCCGACTAACCTCCGGGGAAGTTCCGCCGCGGCTGCAATGTACTCTGACTTCATCATGACTCCGAGAAGCTTTACACATGATATGTTTGGAACGGCTGCATATACTAGCAACGGTTCTGTGGAGGGGGCTTTGGATTATGGATACGGACAGCGCGGTTATGGTAGTGTGAATGCAAACCCTAATGCTTCTCATCAAGAGTATCACCAAGGAGGTGAGTATGAGCTCTTGAAGGAAATACTTCCTTCCATTTTCTTCAAGCAAGAGCATTGATCGATAATAGCTATAAACTACATATATATACACTTATATACTACTTATATATATAAATTGAGAGAGATAAATTCCAAATATATGTAACTTAAGATCTATTTTGTCTCTCTTGATTGCATGTACATATTTTTCTCGAGAGAGAGAGAGAGACACAAATTGGCTTGTAATATAGTTGATGATGTTTAATGGGTTAACATTAGATATAGATTTCTCTTTATTATTATATTTTTGGGGTGTAAAACTGTAGTTCTTGTTTGGGATGATTATATATGACATCGTGTTGTGTAATGTGTACTACTATCATATGTAGAAACGAAAAAGACATAGTTCTAGCTAGGATAGATTCCCATATATAGGTCATATTGAAATACTTTTTCGTAACTTAATTTAGCTATCAGGAAGCTCAGAAGAGAAGATAAACTATAATCGAAAATGATAAAAAGGAAATTAAGGGATTTAGAATATAATTGTTGAGTTGTGGATGACAAATATCTATGGGTGTGAACAAGGGAATAAAAATTAGAAACAAGTTGAGTTCTTCCTTGTGTCCTAAGAGAGAATGGGCCCAAGAAAGATCTGGCTGCTTCTGCTTTCTATCTTATCCACACATATGGAAACGTAGACTGTGGACCAGTAGTATTGCCTGCCCCTACCATAAAATTGAAAAAAAAAAAAAAATTTGAAAAAAATACATTACAGAAAAAAATAAATAATTGATAAGATTACTGGTCGGCTTAGATATTCTATCAATCTTCGTTAACCCCGAAAGTAAATTATAATCATGATTTTTTATTGTTTGTAAGCGTGAAATGAAAAGTCATTTTCAGGATATTTCCTTGTTATCGGTCCGATTTTATACAATCTGTCACACGTCAGGGATAATGTCTGTTGGCCCTTCGACGGACGGCCCTCCATCAACTATCAGTGTAACAGTCTGCAATGTGAACATATAGATCATAGAAATTCGATGTGCTTTGGTTGAGTTTTGAGTGAGTTTGCGTGATTTAAAGAGACGGTTTACGCTGGAAGCCTGGAACTATCAAAATAATCCAACTTTTCGTCGAATGGTAGCATATTCCTAATGCGAAATACAGAGCAGAGTTTATTGGGAGAGGAGATTCTACAACGCTCAGAAAACTAATGGGAATCTACATACAAAAATGTATTTTCCAAAATTCTGAAAATCTTTTTGTTTAAAGCCAAATAGCCATTCACCGGATCAGCCGTATAGACGTGGTTAAATTACTGGGGGCGCGCATTTATGATATATAAAAGTCACTGAATGCAAGAAATATACATTTATATCTCAATTATAAGATTCAGGAGAGCATCATATCATGTGGCTTCTGAATGAATTCTAACATGCGCCTTCTGATGTAACTTCATTTTTCCTATTTGCAAATTTATTTTGATTTTGAAATTCAACTGATATGTCCAATATTTAGTATGTTCATGATGATCAATTATTCAAATCAATTCAAATACAGTGGTCTTCTGGAAGACGTCTCTGAACTTGAGATATACACCACTTTCAAATTTGAGTTGCAGGGTTTTTTAAAAATACTAGCAAAGCAAATTGAATTGGAGTTTTCTTATAGAAGTTTTGAACATTCTCTTATATCAATGGAGCCATAATGTATAATTCTTCCAAAGTTTGAAGTATCTCCCCAAAAATGTATACGAATTTTAACATATATACAAACTTAAAACTGAAATACTTTAAATATTGTATATTTTGACCAATTTTGTAGATGTTTTGATTGAGAATGATTTGGCCCACATCTATCTTATTAAAACAGAAACATTCCCTTGGACCTAACTATTGTTTTGTAAGATTTTAAATTAAATATACTTCTTTCTTATAAAGTTATATCCACATTAATCCATTATTAGACCTTCTATATTTCTATTGGTTTTGGAAATAACTGGTCCAATATTATGACTTTATAACTCCTCTCTTATCGTGTACTATAACTTCGTAACATTTATAAATACTATACATGTTATTCAATCTTTTTTTTTAGTA
>NW_026617836.1:0-15141 GCF_000801105.2 Raphanus sativus
ATATATATAAGTAATAAATCTATTTCGAATACATTTGGGTATCCGAAATACTTCGATTCGGATCGGATTCGGTTTCGTTCTCCAAATACCAATTTGAATAATTTGGATAGTTAATCAATTTCAGGTTCGGGTTTGGTACTTTTTTTGGATCGGATCGGTTCGATTTTTTGGATTCGAGTTTTTT
The DNA here is from genome assembly GCF_000801105.2 of Raphanus sativus. Lineage (NCBI taxonomy): Eukaryota > Viridiplantae > Streptophyta > Magnoliopsida > Brassicales > Brassicaceae > Raphanus > Raphanus sativus. The sequence continues at coordinate 185 of NW_026617836.1, forward strand.
GTCCAACTAATATATTGACATGAAAAATAAATAGCAACTTATTTTATAAAAAAATATACCTGCACGGGCGTGCAGATCAAAATCTAGTTGTGTATTGTTTCAGGGTGAACAAGCTTAGGGATCTTTCCTCAGGGAGGAAGGGACAAAATCATTATGACCATTGAAAAAACAATTGCAGATTACACATTTATTCCAGCAGGTATGTGAGACTCTTGATCATATATTTTCGAGTTATATTTCATTTAGTATTGTGGTTAAAATGATCTGGAATGTGCAGATCATGGAATACCCAAAAATCTCCGCTAAGAACCTTCCATTAACATGCTCCCCACAATTTTCACCAATATTTGGACCCCATATATTCAACACAAAGTAGTAACATTGAGCATAAGGAGTATATACATATATTTATAAGGAGCTGAGTGTTCATATATTTTGTTCTTTATATTTTTAATTTGGTTCTTCTTAATAGATTTTTTTTTCATAGACATAATCAGTATATTTACAATTCCAACTATTTAAATTAAAAAAATTGGAAAAAACATATTTTTGAAAAATTAGCCTTAGGCCTCTAAAACTGACGGCACTGCCTCTGTGGAGCCAAACATTGAGGCATCTATCATTGCTGTGTTTTTCTTGAAGCAAGAAACGCGCAATGAGAAGGTACTTTGCTGAAGTAGGAATATGGAAGTCCATGTTTCAAATTCTTCATTGACGCTAGCTTTCTGCGTTCTATGGCCTCTGGTGTCACCATCATGAGGGAGACCTGAGACGCTGAATATATCTCTCATTTAAACAGGAACCAATATGCAGTTCAAGATGGCTATAACAGCCTTCTCTTCAGATCTACATTTTGTGAAACTGCTAAGTCATCAAGTGGTTCACAAAGGTAGTGAAAAGTTTTTCAAATCTCCTAGTGACCCTACAGAAAGGTTTGAACACAGCACTGTTTGACACACGCAAACAAAAACAGCATCAGAAAACATTAAAGGGTAGAGCAAGCAAAAAAAGGGAGGTAAGGAGGTTATACTATAGCCCTTATCCAGGAAATGCAGAGTTCTGTTTCCGGTTAACTAGATTTTTCAAGAAGTTTCTCCTCAGAATACACAGGAAAATAAAGAGGTAGAGGGTTTGTGTATCCCATGTTGATTAATACACATCTGGTGGCAGTTTACTGATAAGTATTATACCAAGTTGAGGCATCTTCGAAACTGAATACAGATTGAAAAGAAACTGCAAAATCATTGTGCCACTTCCCCACTTTTGTAACACAGGAAGATAAACAAAGAGTCTCTCTTCCTCTTCTCCAGAAGTCAACGAGCTCTCCGCTCTCTAAACAATCCCTATTTCTGTAATATCCAACTACAGTCAATGAGCTAACTGCTTTAAAGAGCAGAGAGCTCAGTCAACAAAGCCACTCTCTTCCTCTTAACTCACCAAAAAAACCTCTTTACCTCTCTCTCTCTCTGTTCCAAATAACTCAGCAGCAATCTCAATTAGAAAAGAAAAAAACTTGTAACTTAGAACCTTCACTTTCAGATTCAAGTCATGCTTTCTCTGGATCAGATTCTGACAAGATTTGAAACAGTGGAGAATAAACTTTGAACTTTATTCGACAAGATTCCGGTTACGAGACTAAAGTTGTGAACCCAAGGGAGAAAACAAGACTTCATTTTTGTAAGTAAGAAAGGAGATTTTGTTGAGACTGTCGCTCAGGTTGTAGGCAAAGTGTATCTTCTCTGCTTTACTGAATGTAGTTGCAACTTGCAAGAGACCACAACTCACTGATTAGCACCAAAACTAATCTCAACCGGTGAATTGCATCTTTTTCATACCAAAGAGACACACAAATTGGTAACTTTTTTTGCATCCTTTCAAGCAGGTATGTTATGTTAGTTATACCGTCATTACTAGAAAGATAACTAAGTTAACTACTCAAAATAATCCGACAGATTTGCTGAAAGTGTGCCACTTTTTAAAGCTTCTGCCTGATTGGTGATTGGTTTCATCAGACTTTTTAGTATCTTATTCACAATGATAACGTATTGAAACTATTCTTGCAAAGAAGAGAAGAGGAAAATGTTGCCAAGAACAAGCAAATTATCTTTCACATAAAACAGTTTCTTGCGTTTAAAGCAAAGAATAATAAAACCAATACTATCGAGAGGTTTTACTTAGAGAGAACACTCAAGACAACGCACCAATCCATTCTCATTGCACTTGGAACACCGCTTGAACATTCCATGTTTCCCCTCGAACACTTTGGTGCTACCATCACAGTTACTACAAGGCACAAACCTGGCATCACCACAGCACCTGCATGCCCCCAAGGATTCACAAGCAGGGAAACCTTTCAACATCTCAGCTAGCTCACCGCTATCGTTTAGCTTCATAATCTCCTCTACACCACCAACGTGGCTTCCTCCGATGAACACCTGAGGCAAGCAAACCGGTTTCTCGGCATCTCCTCCGAGAATAATGCTTTGAAGCTCTTTCCTAAATTTCGAATCCATGGAGATGTCACGCTCGTCTACGTTCACTTGAAACCCTCTCAGTATCATTCTAACGCAACAGCAATCCTCGTGCGTCTTTCGAATCCCTCTGAGGGTTGTGAAGTAGAGCACAATCTTGTCTTCTGCTCTGGCCTGTGCACTAGAAGACACAGCTTTCTTGTGAGAAGAGACAAGGCTAGGATCGGCTAAACCAGACGAGAGTGATTCTTCAGACAAATGCTTCCGAAGAGGTTGCTTTGGTTTATAAGACAGCGGTACCCAACCTTCTTCTTCTTCTTCCTCTTGTTCGATTCTCACGAGTTCGTAAGATTCGTCGTCCAAGCCGTCCATAAGCTCCCACGTATTGATGACTGAGTCAGGAGAGAGCGAGTCGCGTGAGACGGTTTTGGATCCGTCGAGATCAACGAGGAGGAGAGAACCGTATGTGGTTGATGTGAGGTGGTGAGTGTCGCCTCTTCTTGTCGGTGGAGAAGTAGAAGCGGTTTTCGAAGGAGAAGAACCCATTTTTGAGGTTTAAAAGTTTGTTTCTGGGTTCTTGATTGTCTATGGCAGTTGGAGAAGGAAGGAAGATGGTGAAAATATTTAATGGCGGAAGAAAGATGGTGATGTTGATTTTCCACGACCAATCTTCGATTTGATTTTGATTCTGTAAGTTGGGCAAAATATTTTTATAATCTGATTTGTTAAGATTAAAGGCAATAACATAAAAGAAATTAAAATAAATTGCCATTTTCACGTAACCGCAATCTTTATCATTTTTATTAGTAATAATTCCTAAACCAACAGGAGGAAGAAAAATAGAAAAAATCGTTAGATAAAATATTGACATACCATTTTCAAAAGATTTTACGATAAATATGCTGAAAAAGAAAATATTATCAGTTACATTTAGATTATATTCTTGCGTTTCAATAATTTCCTTCATACTAAAATTTAAATCATGGAAAATGTATTTAATTTCTTTTGTTAAAGTATGAAACCAAATGATTGAGTACCATAACTATAATATCATAATAAACCAAGTTAAAGAAATTGAGTACTTCTCAGTACACAAGATATATATATTTTTTTAAAATATAGTACTATATAAAATTAGTGATTCAAATAATAAATTTCAAGATACGACCTCGACGGAGTATTAAGAAAAAATTACTCTTTAAGTCATTTTATGACTTTGCTATTACACCTAAAACTACATTGCATTTGAGACATATATTATTATGTGTGAAAGACACCAATACCCTTTATTCAGAGACCAAATCATCTTTCTCTTTAACCTTTAGTCATCCAAACAATGGTATTTCTCCTCTAATTTTCCTTTTACCAAATCACGAATCCTAATTCTGCATAAAAATTCAAATTTCAGATGTTTACAGAGGCACAAAGACTAAGAACCCTAAGACAGAAACATCTTCATGTTTTCTCTCTCCACAATCACCACCACCATGCTCAGAGTTGTTTTTTCATATGGTCATTCTTCCAAACTGGGTTTTTCTTCTTTGATTCCACGGCCTTTTTCAGTTGTATCTCAGCCTCGCTCTCATCTCCATCTCCCTTCTCATCATTTTGATATTGCATCTCACTGAAATTAAATATCAGATTGTTATGCTCCCTTATACTATTTCCTATTTGTTGCGATTCTAGTTCCATCTCGAGTTTCTCCAAACCTCTGTACTGGTTCCAGGTTCGTTTTCCCTTCTCTATGTTTCTATCTTACGACAATTCTCATTATCTTTGTTTCTTACTATTGTTGTGTCGATGAGGTGGATGTTTACAGCGTAAAGCTTGTCCTTTTTTTTTTGTTTTTCATCTTTTAGATATGCGAAATTTTCATATGGGTTCTGATTGAACATGATCAGTGGATTTCGCATGGACATTAGAAGCAAAGCCAGAGTAAACTGATACTTTGTTTCATCCAAACCCGAGTGAATATGGAAGGTTCTGCTCCTTCGAAGTGTGTAAGATTATATTTGACTGTCGTGTGGTGGTCATATTGTCTCTAGTATCATGTGTTCTTTGCATCCATGCTTCCGTAAATGCAACATTGTCCACAAATCTTTGTCCAAACAATCTTAAAGTAACGACAGCTATGGCGACGAAGCTGTTTTCTCCAGCGTTGTCTTGTCCATGGATACTTCAAGAGATGTAGTACTCCACGATACTGTGAGACGAAACAAAACGAAACAGAGTATCCCCTGTCACTGCCATGGTTGTGGAGCCTCTTAATGCTGCGATTCAGATTCATCAATCATGTAAGCTCATTTAGAAGAAAGTTTTGAGGTTTTTGATATGGTTTTAGTTTAGTAGGCTGTGTTCACACATTTTTTCAAGAAATCCTGTCCACAATACATCTTGTCCACAATACCTTGAACATATGTTTCCCTTGATTAAAAGCTTAATGAAGATGAAGAGTTGATTTTTATGGCTTACTAGTTACTACTAATACATCTTATACAGAGATGCTTCATTGATTAATTTATTTAATGTGTTTAGAGATTGAGTAAGCTCAATTTTGATGGTTTCATTTGTTTGTTTTGAAGAAGACAGTAGAAAGCACCGAGAAGACAATCTTGCTCCAGTTTTGATTGTTTCGTTTGTTTGTTTTGAAGAAGACAGTAGAACATATGTTTCTCTATTTTCTATATCTATGTCCACAATTTTTTTTACAAAATCTTGTCCACAACTTTCGGTTTTCTATCCATATATTTTTCATATTTTATGTCCATGTCCACAATTTTTTTCGTTTTTTGTCCAATAACATAGTTTGTATTGAGATGTACTAAATAGTTAATATGAGCCGTTAGATTGATATTCTTTTTTATGATCGTGTGGTCCTTATTATAGCACAAAGAGAAAGAGAGTACAAAGTCTCTCGGTTCATCTCAATAAGGGAAACATTGTCAACAAAGTCTCTCAATTTCAGTGATTGTGTGTCATAAGTGGAAAGTGACTATAGATGTAACGATAACTCAAAATGTGATCTATTATGTAATCAACTCATCTTGCTTAATTTCTTAATCTTGCTTGATTAATTTTGTCAATTTCATATGTGCACATAACTTTTTAGTTTATTGACATGGTGTTATGCTGTCTGGTACAATTAAATGACTTATTTATCGTTGACAAAAGAAAATGACTTATTGCGAAAACAAAAATGTGAGGGTTTAAAGGTGGCAAGCCTGTACCAGAAGTTGACCACAGTCATATGACCATCTAGAGAGAAGCTCCATCAACACATTCACTCATCCAACTTGTACAATGGCTTTATAATACAAAATAAATTAAAAAACTACAATGTTAACTAGAGAGCAAAAGTTTTAATAACTCTTTAAAAGGGGACGACTTTACCTTATATGCGTCTCCAAGAGAGAGATGCCACAGTGCACCAGCAGCTTCCTGAGCCACAAGTCTACTCCTAGACTTTGATAAACCAAGAAGAACATCAACCCCTCCTTCTTGCAACAGACTTTGCAGCATTATCATGTAAAGACAGGTTTGGAATAGCCCTTGCAGCTTCTGACTGGAAACTTTCTTTCCAAGATTTAGCAAACTTTAACAGAATTGGGATGCCTCCATTACACATAACTGATATGCTAACATTGTCATCACCCATATGGATGAAAGATTCAAGACCTATGGCTGCGCTCTCTTGGACATCCTCTTGTGAGCTTTGCATTAGCCTGAGAAACAACTTAGGTCCATGATTATGCCAGAAAGTGTTCAGTCCAATTAAGTTTTTTTCTGCCAAATGTAGAAGCGTTCGAGAAAGGTTCCACTCAAGCCAACGCATTGTATCCTTCGGCATCTTCGAGTTATCTTCAAATAATAGAGAAAAGCCATCCTGTTTAAAGTATTGTTAAACTTAGCAATCAAGATCTTTCCTTTGAATTCATCAGGGTCGAATCTGCAACATTTTCAAGCATAGTGCAGTTTAAAGCACACACAACTTTCAATCTTTGAGATGATGTCAACAGCCTTGAACCGCCACATGGTCAATGCTGGTTCTCGAGACGTCCAAACAGGTTAAGTTCGGAAGCTTCTCCCAACTCTCACTTGCAACTCTCCAGTTAATGTTTGACGTCCCAGTGACAGCAAGGTAGCGAAGAGATACCACTTCTCCAAGTGCTTCTTCGTTGATGTTCAGACAATCTAGGAATCCAACATCACTGAGCTGTGGACAATGCTGGGCCAAAGATATAATCACCTCGGAGCTAACATCTCTCATTCCAGAGAGACAAAGCGATTTAAGTTTAGGACAACAAATGGCTCTCTCCGAAGCCTGGTCCAAGCTGGACGCTCTCAAGATCTTTGTGGCGTATAACGATCATAGAAAATGTAGCATCTGTTACGTTCTCACAACCTTCGCCGCTTATCTCACGCAGCTTCCTTGCTTTGAGAATAACCAAGGCAGCATGAGAGTCAAGGCCATTAAACCTAACCTTCTAAAGTTCAGCACACCTATTTGCCAGAGAAGCTGCTGCTCAATGGTCAAACCTGTGAGCGCGAAGATCCAAGGAATTCCACAGATAAGGAGAAGCGCCGAGGCTTCTCCATGTCGCACAGGTAGATGCTAAGCTAGCTCGGTTACGGCTGTCCAGTAGAGTAAACACGTAAAGCATCAGGTCGTAAGTCAAACTAGTCCAATCCTTAGACCCTCGAACCTCTGGTGCTACATCTTCATCAAATCTCCGACGCACCACCCTACGATTCATATCCTCACCATCTTCCTCAACTCTCTGACGTACCCTAGGATTCATATTCTTGATCAGATGTATATACTCTACTACATAGTCCTCTTGCAGCTACTCAGCTTACAAAACTCAAAACCTGTAGAAAAATGAAAGCAAATTTAGATACACAATGTTTCCAAAACTAGAATCTAACTGCTAATACAATAGATCAGCGTTCTAAAAATCGGTTTAGGCAGTACATTAAGCAAAAAAAGATTTGTATCCTAAAGTTTTTATCACAAAAAAATTACATAGTTCAAAAGAATATTCGGATTAGGCGAGGCAAAATCAGATTTAGAGAATACTATTGTTATTGATTTTTTTTTTTAAATCGAGAAGTTAAAAAAAAAATCGGTCCCTAACTAATAATATTCTGCAATAATTACAGAATATCAATTTGTTGAACATTGCAACCAGAAAAAATACTCAACAAACAAATACAGTGGTTATAAGAACAAAACCTATCAAATAGATATGCAATAAAGGGACTTAGAGGACCAAAAAACCATGTCATTTGTATTCAAATTCAATACCGAGTCATAATCAAAACACGCTATCAAGCAAATAGACCAGAAAACTATTTTAAGATCATCAAAAATGAAAAGAGAATAATCAAAACAAGTTAAATAATCACCTCTGTAACAAAAGAGAAGGACTTTATCTTCCTTTATTCTGAGAAACAGAGAAAGAATAAAGAAGACTGTGAGGACTTGGTAATGAAGGTGAAGAGAGAGAGAGAGAGAGAGAGAGAGAGAGAGAGAGAGAGAGAGAGAGAGAGAGAGAGAGAGAGAGAGAGAGACGAAAAGAGAGCTTATACAAGAGCAGTTGTATTTGTAAGAGAAATATTTATTACCTCCTTGGCACGGTACATTTATATAGAATCTACCAGTCAACACAATAACTCCACTTCTTCTTCTAAACATTTAAAAGTATTATAAGATATTTTCATTGTTTTAAAAAAGAGAAGCTTTTTTGCCAAATATTGCTATTTTCTTTCAATTGTTTTGGTAGATAGCATTGTCTGCACTTAAAATAAGATATTTTATGATAAATTAGTATCTAATTTCAATTAATATATAACTATTTTAATAAAAGTTTCCCACTTAATTAACAGTATTTTAAAATCTTAATGTTGGTTAGTTTTGCACGTTGTTAACGACTTACTTTAAAAATTTAATGTTAGTTAGCGTTGCGCGTTACCGGATTTTAAACTCTTAGTTCTGCATGCTGTTAACAGATTATTTTAAAAATTTAATATCTTTTAGTGAATATAGTAATTATGTAAAAATGTTTTTAGTTTAAAATTATAAAATCTAACTAATGCAAAGATTCGTTTTAGAGATTTGTAAAGATATGAACTAAAGGTTGTTGGCATATTCATAATATCTTTTTAAGTAGTATTTTCATTAATTTTGTAATGTATATCCATACACATTAATCTCTTTAGTGAATACATAGTATTTTCATTAATTTTTAAATAGTACGTGTAGATTTGTTTATTGATTGTAGCTAAATTTTAAGTAGTATTTTCATTAATTGTAGCCAAATTTTTCATAGTATTTTCATTAATTTGAAAATTTTTGGATGAACAAAAAAAAGTCAATACATAGTATTTTCATTAATTTTTAAATAGTATGTGTAGATTTGTTTATTGATTGTAGCTAAATTTTAAATGTCTATACATACAAAATCTCTTAATATAAAAATTTTGGTATATAATTACTATTTAATTTTTTCATTAGTTATAGCTAATTAATTTTTAACGGTAATAACACATATGGTAAGTAAGATATGAGAGACATATGTCTTGTGCTTTTAGTAATTAAGATTTTCTCACTTTTAATAAATGCTTTATGTTTCTTAAATAATGTAAGACGACTATTTGTTTTCTGTGAAAATGAAAATAATCATAAACTATGAATGACAGACATGTGTTCTATACCAAAGAGGGGATTTCTTCTTTAACAGTTAACACCTTATTCACAAGATTGACTCGTAACTCATGCTTTAAAGTAAAATCCAAAAATATGTAACAAAGTAGAAAAAGAGACCAAATACTAAAACTGAATCACATACTATACACATTCTTTTACGAGAAAGAAAAGCAAAAATACAAGAGAAAGAGGCACCTGGTTGGTTGCCACTAATAACAAATATTGTATTCTTTTCTAACTCTTCACTTTCTATTAACGGAATATAAATTAAAAATAGGAAAGGATATTGTTCGTTTATGTATTTTAATTCATTTAAAATTTATATTAAGATTTATAAAGTCAAGAAAGATTATTTTAATTAATTTTTACGAATCCAGAGATTTTTTTAATTTAGGTATTTATATTTTAAACTTAGTAGTCGATTCAAATATATTGAAATCAAATTTATTAACAAATCTGTATGACTAATACTTGATTTATGACTAATTCTTGATTTGAATTAAATCTTGTAAATCATAAAAAAGTTAACACCTTTGCAAATATATTATCTTGGTTTTAATTAAAATTTACAAATATATTAAATCTAGTAGTCAATTCAAATCTATTAAAATCAAATTTATTAACAAATCCGTATGACTAATACTTGATTTATGACTAGTTGATTTGAATTAATTTTTGTAAATCATAAAACAAATAACACCATTTTCAAATCTATTATATTGTATTTATTAATGTTACAAATCCAAAGATTTTATATCAATTAATTAATGGTTAAACCACTTCTCCAAGTGCTTTTTTCGCTGATGTTCAGACAATCTAGGAATCCAACATCACTGAGCTGGGAGCAAAGCTGGGCCAAAGATGTATTCGCTTCGCTAACGTTTCTCATTCCACAGACACAAAGTGTTTTAAGTTATAGCTAATTAATTTTTAACAGTAATAATGAATATGGTAAGTAAGATAAACATATGTCTTGAGTCCTTACTAATTAAGATTTTCTCACAATTAATTAATGATTTTGGATGTTTCTTAAACAATTTAGGACTACTATTTTTTTTTGAAAATAACAATAATCATAAACAATGAATAACAAACATGTGTTATATACCGAAACAGAGGTTTCTTCTTTAATAGTTAAGAATTTATTCAAAAGATTGACTTGTAACTCATGCTTTACAGTAAAATCCAAAAAGATGTAACAAAGTAAAAAAAAGAGACCAAAGTACTAAAGCTAAATCACATACCACACACATTCCTTTACGAGTAAGAAAAGTAAAAATACAAGAGAAAGAGGTACCTAGTTGGCTGCTATTAATAACAAAACCTCTTTCCAACCCTTTAATTTACATTTAAGGGAATATAAACTAAAGATAGGAACACATATATTGTTTGTTTATGAATTTTAATTGATATAAGAATTTATATTATGATTTATAAAATTAAGGAAAATTTACTGATTTTCAAATCTATTATGTTAGTTTAATTAATGTTGACAAATCCAAAGATTTATCTCGAATTTGAGTATTTATATTTTGAACTAATTAGTCAATTCAAATCTACTGAAATCAAATTTATTAACAAATCTTTATGACTAATTCTTGATTTAAATTAAATTACGTAAATTTTTAAACAAATAACACCATTTTAAAATCTATTATGTTTGGTTTAATTAATGTTTACAATCCATATATTTTATTTCGAGTTTGAGTATTTATATTTTAAACTTAGTAGTCAATTCAAATCTATTGAAATCAAATTTATTAACAAATCTGTATGACTAATACTTGATTTATGGCTAATTCTTGATTAGAATTAAATTTTATAAATAGCATCATTTTTAACTCTGTTATGTTCATTTTGTTACATCCCTAGATTTTATTTCAAACTTGAGTATTTATATTTTAAACTTGGTAGTCAATTCAAATCTATTGAAATCAACTTTATTAACAAATCTGTATGAATAATACTTGATTTATGAATCATTTTTATTTGAATATAAATTTGTAAAATGTAAATAAATAAAACATCAAATCTATTATGTTTTACAATCAATAGGTTTATTTCAAATTTGAGTAACTATATTTTAAAATTAGTAGTCAATTAAACTCTATTTAAATCAAATTTATTAACAAATCCGTAAGACTGATACTTGATTTATGAAAAATTCTTTATTTGAATTAAATTTTGTAAATCATAAAATAAATAACACCATTTTCAAAATTTTTATGTTTGTTTTAATTAATGTTTACAATATGGAGATTTTTTTTTGAATTTGAGTTTTTATATTTTAAACTTAGTATTCAATTCAAATCTATTGAAATCAAATTTATTAGCAAATTCATATGACTAATACTTGATTTATGACTTATTCTTGATTTGAATTAATGTTGTATCTTCATTGTAAAGAAAACAAAAATGTTAATAAAGTGTTTTGATTCATTTATTTACTGAGTGTGTGTATATATATACAGATATAACTTTAACATTAATTATATAAACTATCTAAATTAATAATTTTAAATGATATAATTATTAAAATAATTTTCAAAATTAGTATTAATTTTTACATTATTTATTAATAAATAATTAAAATTAATTATTCGAATTGATAAAAATAACAACACCATTTAAAAACTGATATAAATTTGCATCATTTTAGTAACTGATATATATTGACATCATTTATAATAATTGATTCAACTATTTTACAATTTACATCATTTATCATTGAAATGATTATATTATTTGCATCACCACTTTCAGAGTCATTTATTTAAGTGATGCAAATTTACTTTACATCATTTATAATTTATAGAAAAATACAAAATAAATTCTGACAGATAAATATTTTTGTAGTAATAATACTTTTTATGAAAAATTATTGATTTAGATTAAATTTTGTTAATCGTAAAAAAGAATAACATCATTTTCAAATTTATTTTGCTGGTTTTAATTAAGATTTATAATCCGCAGATTTTATTTTTAATTTGAGTATTTATATTTTAAATTAAGTAGTCAATTAAAATCTATTGAAATCAAATTTATAAACAAATATGCATGACTAATACATGATTTATGACTAATTCTTGATTTGAATTAAATTTTCTAAATCGTTAAACAAACAACACAATTTTCAAATCTATTATGTTGGTTTTAGTTAGTGTTTATGATGTGCCGTGGATCGAGCACCGACCTGCTCGGGATATAGACCCGGCCCAAGATGCTGATCATGTTGACCAGCTTGATCCAACCGAGATTTTTCCATCAGACATGGCACTACTTTGAACTGGATGAGCTGAGTGAGATAAGTGACACTACTATGGAGCTGGATGAGTTAAGTGACACTAACTTTGACCTGGATGAGCTAAGTGACACTGAAAAAGGAACTGGTTTAGCTGCTGGGTGAAATGTGCCTTTTTCAGTCCACAGGAAATTCATAACAAATTCAATTTGGGTCCGTTTTACACCAAATTCGACCACTTTTCCTGATGGTCTCCTGCCCATTTGCATCAAATATCAACAAAATGAGTTAAAGTCGTGGCCTGCATTGATTTCTTCGAAAACTAGTCAAAATCAACTTCTCGGTTCTACAAAGACTTTAACCTTAGTCTTTGTTTGTGTTTTCTAAGCTTCTAGTTTTCCACAATTATTTAAGTCTTTCTTTGACTCATTCTACTATAAATATGTAATCCCTTTCATGAATAAAAGAAGATCATTTTGGAGTTTATTTTTCGTTTCTTTTCTCTGAATGAGAGAGAGAGAGTTCTTAGCTAGTTCATCGGTGTGACCGGCTAGTTAATTTGGTGGTCAGCCAATCATTTTTGTGTGTTGTTTGGTGGTTAGCCAACACATTACATTCGTTCTTAGGTGGTTAGCCTTAGATCGTGGGTATATCAGGAGCATTCCACATCTCTTGACGATCCCTTCAATCCATCTCAGTTCCAGAAGTGCCATTGTCTTCTCAGATCATATCCAACACCCAGCTAAAGTGATCCTTCCCGTTTAGGTTCATCAGTTTACAATTCGGATATTTTATTTCGAATTTGAGTATTTATATTTAAACTTAGTAGTGATTTCAAATGTATTGAAATAAAATTTACTAACAAATCCGTATGACTAATACTTGATTTTTCACTAATTCATAATTTAAATTAAAAAAATTTAATTGTAAACCAAATACACCACCAAATCTATTATGGTTGTTTTAAATAATGTTTACAATCTGGATATTTTTTACAAAATTGAGTATTTAAATTTAAAATTAGCAGTCAATTCAAATCTACTGAAATCAAAATTATTAACAAATCCCTACGAATAATACTTTATTTATGACTAATTATTGATTTGAATTAGTTCTTGTAAAACCGAAAGCACATAACACAATTTTCAAATCTATTATGTTGTATTTTAATTAAAGTTTTCAATCCAGAGATTTTATCTTGAATTTAAGAATTTTTGTTTTAAACTTAGTAGTCAATTCAAATCTATTGAAATCAAATTTATTTACATATCTCTCTGACTAATACTTGATTATGATTAATTCTTGAGTTAAATTAAATTTTTGTAAATCGTTAAAAGGTAACACTTTTCAAATATATTATATGTTGGTTTTAGTTAATGACAAAAATTAATTGTTTACAATGCAGAGATTTTTATTCAAATTTGAGTATTTATATTTTTAAACTTAATAGTCAATTCAAATCTATTGAAATCAAACTTATTAACAAATATGTATGACTAATACTTTATTTATGAATAATTCTTGATTTGAGTTAAAAAAATTTATATCTTAAACAAATAACATCATTTTAAAATCTGCTATGTTGGTTTTAATTAAAATTTACAATCCGGAGATTTTATTTTGTATTTGAGTATTTACATTTTGGAACTAGTAGTCAATTCAAATTTATTGAAATCAAATTTGTTAACAAATATGGATGACTAATACGTGACTTTTGACAAATTCTTGATTTGAACTAAATTTTGTAAATCATAAATAAATAACACTATTTTAATTCTATTTTGTTGGTTTTAATTAATGTTTACAATCCTGAGATTTCATTTTGAGTTCAAGTATTTATATCTAAACTTAGTAGAGAATTCAAATTTATTGAAATCAAATTTATTAACAAATATGTATGACTAATACTTGAACTATACTATACAACAAAAATCAAAATTATAAAGAAGAGAGAGACTGTTGAACTGGAGAGGAAATGGAGTGGGGGAAAGATGTCAAGGCTGTTCCAGCTCAAATCGGGTAAAATTTTGGATCGGTTTTTGCTACCGAATTGACATGGGAGGTCTCCTTTGACGCTTTACTTGGGCGACAAGAAGGTCACGGGCGGCAGCTTTGTCAGGTTCGGTTTTGATTCTCTAAATACCAAAAATTTGAACCTGTTCGGATATTTTGACCAATTTATGTTTGGGTTTTATGCTATTTTCGGATCAGGTTTGGCTCGGTTCTTCGGATTCGGGTTTTTTACCAACCCCTACTTGAGCCATCAAGATTATGATTAAAACAAACTGTAGAAATTTTTAATAAGTTGATTTGTAATAGTTTAATCATTATAAAATATTCATTTGTAAATAATTATTTAGATTCGTAATCTATAAACATTGTATACATTTTTTGTATTACACTTTTATGATATTTTTAATTTCTGTTAGCTATCAATTCTTTCAAAAGATACTCTAATCAAGAAAAAAATAAATCTACCGTAAGCTAAAACAATAACTAACACACATGTGGAGAAAAAAAAATCTATAGAACTTTCCAA
>NW_026617837.1:0-15135 GCF_000801105.2 Raphanus sativus
CCAAGAGTTACAGTTTAGTGTTTAGGATTTACCAAGGTTTAGGGTATATCCAAGAATTTAGGGTTTAGTGTTTGGATTTTTACCAAGGGTTTAAGTTTGTCCAAGGGTTTAGGGTATAGTGTTTAATGTTTATGATTTACTCTTTTGTGACGATTTAAAATTGTTAAAAAAAATTCATCTTTTGGCAGCTACTAATATTTTTCATTTATTTAAAACTTAACACAAATTATTATTATTTTATTTATTATATTTTATAAAATTGTACATTAATTGGCAAACTATGATTAGTTGGTAATTCACCCAAGAAAATTCATGATAAAATATTAAACTAGGAAACATTCATATAAAAAAAAAGTTGTGGTAGTTAAAAGATAATCGATGATTAAAAGAATGTTTACATTTTTATATTTCTCAAAAAAAAAGGTTTACGATGAGGGGATACAGAGAGAGAGAGAGAGAGAGAGAGAGAGAGAGAGAGAGAGAGAGAGAAGAGAGAGAGAGAGAAGAGAGAGAGAGAGAGAGAGAGAGAGAGAAGAGAGAGAGAGAGAGAGAGAGAGAGAGAGGAACTACGATCCACTTATGCACTTATAATAATAACATAACATGTAGTATATGAATTAGACATAATGATACATAGAGATTGAGAAAGAATTACAATCTACTTATATTTATACTAATAGCTAGACGGGTAATATATGAATCATATGAATGCCCGCACGCATGATATGATCGTAATTACCTTTTTATCCTTTTCAAAAAACTAAAATGTTTATGATGAGAGAGAGAGAGACTTATATGTGTATAAACCTAATGAGAAGATACAAAGATACAACGAGAGTGAAATTAATTACGATCCACTTATGCACTAATAATAATAGCTATACATGCAATATATAAATCATATCGATGCCCGCACATGCATGATTTATTATTCCATATTTCAAAGTATATGATAATAATTTAAACCTCAAAGTATATTGAATTAAGTAATGTCTAAAATGCTTATAGTTTGAACCACAAAAACTGAATGGAGAACAAATTTAGTTTTAGTAATATAAACATATGAATTGTATTTGAATAATACATATTTATATTAATAACATAAAACATCTGAAGAATAAATTTAGTTTTAATAATACATAAAATATTTGATTAGATATTAATAATATTATACATAAAACATAAGAATCGTATTAATGCCCGTGTGCGGGCATTAATACGATTCGTATGTTTAAAATAAAAATATGTTAAAATCTTAATCTTATTTTTAAAACACTCATCAATACTGATAAAATCTGAGAGAGAGAGAGAGAGAGAGAGAGGAGAGAGAGGGAGGGAGGGAGGGAGGGAGGGAGGGAGGGAGGGAGGGAGGGAGGGAGAGAGGGAGGGAGAGAGAGAGCCATAGAGAATAAACAAAATGAGTTCGAGAGTAAGATAAAACACACAAACTCAAATTCCAAACTAATATATACTTTCTAATATTTTCGAAAAAATTGCTGATCTAACCATCTCATTCCGCGCAAGGCGCGGGTTACTACCTAGTTATCCTATTAAAACCAAAACACAAACTATAGTTAAATAAAATGTAAAACGATGGGCCTAAGAGAGGCTTCATACGCTACATCACATAATTTCTTGTGTCGTGACTTCTAAGCCAACGCCTTTTGCAGGTTCTGCAGAGGCTATGACTCAGGCAGATGAAGAATCTGAAGCACTACAAGAAACAAGGAGATTGATACAGCATCGCTTGTGCAGAAATACAAGAAACTGCGTACCACTTATTATAAACGAGCATTGATTCACCTTGCGCAACAACCTCACCATGGGTTGAAACTATGCCAAGCTTTTGGACACTGAAACTGAATTCACAACCGAAGTCTTTTTTTTTGTATGTCTTAACTCTTATGAGATGCTGTAAAAATAAATAACTACACAACAAGGGGAAAAAAGAAACAAAAAACAGAAACCGTCTTTAAGATGTTCTTCTCAAACAACTTGTGTTTCATCCGTGTGTTTCTTCACTCATTCCAGCAGGCCAGCTTCCTTGAGTGCGCTCTTGTACTCTTCCTCTGAGTTCCCAAGACTTTATCTCTTTAACCTGTGCTTCAAAGTAGCGCTCGATCTTCTCCATCACCTCTATCTCCCTCCTATCATCGAGGAGGAGGTTGAACACAGCTCCTGCAATACAAATGCTTAGTTAATAAACAACGCTTAGCTCATGGCAATACTAACATATATAAAAAAGAAAGAACCGACGCTCACCTTTACGACCAAACCGGCCAGCTCTTCAACTCTGTGAAGGTAAACCTCGTAATCTGGCTCACCAGTGTCATACTTAGTAGGCAGATTATAATTGACAACCAGATTCACCTGTAAGTTTATGCGTAACCGAGCAAAAGGCCATTAACTAAGAAGCATTTTGCAGAAAAAAATAGATTAGGAAAAGGGGCAAAAGGATGCTATTTACTCGCTGTTGGTCAAAACCTCTGGCAAGGACATCGGTTGCAATGAGGACTTGAGTTAGGCAGTCTTTGAACTCCTTCACTATCTATCTCTCTCCTCCTGAGTCAAATAACATGAACACTGGTGACATCATACCCCATTTCCGCAAGAGCTTTGTGCACTTTGCCTGCCGACACCTTGTTCTCACGAATATTATGGTCTGGCCAATATCCCAAGCTCCATAATCTGATCTTTGATGACTTCAATCTGTTTTTGCTCCCTTGGGCAGACCACCTTATACTGCTTTACTGAGTCCAACTTCAGATCCTCTCTTTTACAAATAGTTGGTTGGGGTCCTCGACTGTCTTCTGAACAAATCTTTGACTATTTCGTTAAAAGTTGCCGAGAACAGAAGAACCTGTAAAAATTAAGGTCAAGAACACAAGCACGTGATCAGTTTTAGCACAAGAAAGTAAAAGCAAAGAGTTTCCTTTAAACTTAGACTGACAGCCACCTAAAAAAAAAATGAAATAACCCAGAACAACGTTACTAGCAGTGAGCAAAGATTCATGCCTTATCTAACATAAAGGGCTCTAAACAATGGAGAAACACACAGCTGAGTTGATTCTAGTCACTAAGAGCGTTGAGTAGAATATCTTTTTGTACCTGGATATCAACTTAGATATGGCCACTAGAAATCAATAGTCATCCTACTTAGGATCAAGAACAGCTTCAACATACTTATTGGTAATTGGGATTAACTCTCTTAATGTCCTTCATTATCCTCAAGGAATCATCCCTAAACCATCCTGCAACAAGAATGAATTGAAAACTTCAACTATCAAACATATGAATGACATTTATACAGAAACTGAGAAATACAAAGGCCAAACACCGTAGCAAGCATATGGTCAGCCTCATCAAAAACGAGAATCTTGAGATGATTAAGATCCAGCTTCTTGAACGATATCCACTTCTTAAGTGTCCCAGGGGTGCCAATCACAACTTGGGCTGAGACAGATGCTCTTCTTGCAGGGATAACACCTGATTAGACTCAGGGACAGCAAGTTCAGCAGTGATCCCAGTAAACTTGCCCATCTTCTGAAGAACTTCCATATTCTGACAATTTATTACAACAAAACTCTTAAAACAGAATTTTCTCAAAGTCAACAATGAGACGGACCAAAGAAAAGAGACCTGGATAGCTAATTCACGGGTGGGACAGATGCAAAGAGCTTGAGGCTGTCTGAGATTGGGGTCAACACGACTGAGCATTCCAAGAACGAAACAGGTGGTCTTGCCAGATCCGTTATGCGCCTGAGCAATGAGATGCTTGTGAGGGGTGTGATTATCATTGTAAACTGATGGCTTGGATCTTACTCGGTTTCTCGAATTTCATCTCAACGTACAAGCCTTTCATCAACTCAGGTGACAAGTTCAAATCTTCAAACCTACTCGCTGATGTATATGGTGTCTCACCCGAAGTAACCTAACAAACAACAAAGAAGAATGACGAAATCAAACTCAAACCTACTCAGATCTAAGTTCGATTGAGGTAGTAATACGCTTTTATGTTTGAGTTTCTTTGGCTTCGGGTTCGTCAAGCACAGATTCCTCTTGATAGTCAAGGAATTGAGCTCTGAGACTGCGGCTGCTTTCCTCTTCTCTTCCTCTTCCTCTTCGACATCGCCCCACTTTGTCTTCTCCGTTGTCATCGTCGGCTCTGTTTTCTCGCCGGTGATTTGTGCTTCCGTGGAGGATGAAGATGCTTCACTGGTGGAGACTTTCTCTACAGTATCCGCCATTCTAGGCTGCGAATCGGAGACAAGGAAGGAAGCAAGAAGATGAAGAGAAACTCTGTTGAGATATTTAACTCAACACAATCAATATGTACAGTATATTTTATTTTACTCGGCTGCCTCTGAAACGAGTGTTTTACACTGGAGGTCACTTTTGACAACTTTATTACAAGTTAAGTCACTTTCTTCTCTTAAGATAGTTTCTAAAACTAAAATGACCACAGCTCACTACAAATACTTATTTCTACGATCGACTAGATTTAAATAGATGTAATTGTAAAAGTATTTTACTTGGTTCAACTAAATTCTCAAAGACAAAACCTCGGTTCCTATTCCGATCTCCGCTCTAGGCTTTTTGTGTAAGCCGACATAGACTAAAGATGGTTGGAAGAAGAACATGGATGATTATCAAAGGGAAAGCATCTTCCATCTGAAGATAAAGCTCACTAGAATCCTTTCTTAATGAGACGAATCAACTCTATGTCAAACATCGAGAATTTCTCCGGTGAATCAGGTTACGGATTTCCGATCGGTCAAAACATATGGTTCATTATTATTCGTTTTTACTTCATACCTTTGTTTCACTTCACCCGCCGTGTCGTCTTCTACCTTGCGATCTTTACAAACTCAAAGTCCAACCACCATAGCTGCACCGAGTCGACTGAACAGAACCGCCTTATGCTCCACCGCCTTGTTGTTATTGTTGTCAGAAAGTTTTACGGTTCAAAAAGAAAAATTTTAAATCTTTTTGTAATTTGCTCTGGCCGTTGTAAACTATCATGTGAAATAATTTGGTATAAAGTTAAATCCCTTTCTGTGTGAACATGATGGATTTAGTAGTTCACGTTTCTACTGATTATGTTCCCCTTTTCTTTAGTTTTGTTACTGTCTTTTGGATCTTGTCCTGATGAAATGTGAGCTTAGTGAAAGGTTGTTCTTTCTCTAGCTGGATTTATTGTTACTCTTACTCATTTTGTAGCTTTTTCTCGTAGTTGATGGTAGTTAAATCTTCTTGAGTTTTGTCCTTTTTGTTTTGCTTACAACTTGTGAATGCAGACGTTTCTGACTCTCTAATTGTAGATCTGTACAGAACTATCAAAGGAACAATAGAAGTGAAAGGCCTCACTCTCTGCCACCTCAAATCACATCTCCGAGGTTTGTGAGTTGTTATTTGCTCGTTTGCCTTCAATAAACTAATTCAAGAGTTATGTGTTTCTAATCAACTGTAACAACACCTTAGATTCTGAGATTTACTAGGGTTTCACGTAGACTGAAGTTAATTTTCAGTGTAGCTTCTCAAGTTCGATGTGTTATAGCAATTTGCTTAATGGTCTTATACATCCATCCTTTATGTTTTCGTTGGCAGAAATTCCGTCTAGAGGAGGCAAGCTTGCAAAGAATCAACAGAGAACTCCAAAGATGGTATTCTTTTCATATGATATCAAGAATGAGCTTGAGAGCGCAAAGCTTTGGTTGGTTAAACCAGCTGGTGGCAAGAATTTTTCTCAGATTTGGTTTTATTTTCGAGCTTTATGAGTTATGTTACTAGACTTGGATTTGATGATCGTCATCATAGATATATAAATACATGTTTAGGTGTTTGTTGCTGCTTTATCAACAACATCACAAGGGTTCATGCATCTCAAATTATAAATTAATAAATTTGATTAAATCAATTTTGCCTTAGCTAACGCTGAGCTACCTATCATATTTTGAGATAATGTGCTCTACATAGTGTTTTCCACACTTGTAAAACCAATTGTGTGAACTTTTTAAAAACATGTCCACCTCACATAATGTCCATGTGTACATTATCTAGAAAGTGGACACCATTTTTATAGCGTACACTAGCTTTGTCGTGATACGATTTACATATGTGTGTTTTAGATGTGTCCAAACTAGCGACATGTACTTATGTTGTTGTACACATGTATAGTACGCCATATACACCAGTTTATATATATCCACATTTACACCTGTTATATATATCCACATGTATATCGGTTTTGATACAGCCTGGAAAACAGACTATATGAATTGATGAACTGAGGTTCAACCTGAAAACAAAGAAGATAGATTTTTATGAGTTTTATGAGTTTTTATAAAAGTAAAACAGAAAAAAATGCAAGATGAATGAGATGCTGATGATAATGATAAATATATGAATAATAAAAAGAAAGGATAGGATGGAATTAGGCTGCTGGATGTGTATCACTCTCAGCCTAATTAGTTGATGATTGAAGTGGATTGAGATGGTGCTTTGCTTGCTGGTTGTGTAACTCTCTCAAGCTTGGCAAATGAATGGGATGGAAGGAAGGGTGGATTGAGGACGCCACAAGACACTATGGAAAGGAGTCTTGATAAGTCAAGGTGCTCTGGAGCTGCTTCTCACAAACTCTAAAGACTTTAAACAATAGTTTTAAGAAAACTAGAAAACTGAATAATTCTTATTACTTTCAAAGATGGGTGATTAACAAGACTAACTAGATGGGTTTATATAGGCTCGACCTTGGGACTCTCTAACAGTCTAAAAATGACTTTAGGAAAGAAATAAAATTGAAATAAAAGTCTTGGAAGCAAAGGCTTTGATGGTTCCATGTAATCTTCCTTTAGTTTGATTTATGCCTTCTTCAAATGGGAAACTTGTAAGGACTTGTATCTTGATAGCTTCTGGACGTGGCCATGATCTTGAAGTCTTCCTGATGTGTCTCTGAATGTCCTTAATGAGAAATATGCCGTTGGTCTGAAAGATTTCAAGAAGAAACTCATTTAGGCTTGTAGTGTCAAAGCTGCCAAATATGGAATGTTGGTGCAAATGATGATCCTCCTGATCTCCTGGGTGCTGGTGCAGCTAAGGACGTCTTCCTTGTCTTCTGGTTGTTTTAGAGTGTCTCCTGGCTTCCATAGAAAGGTTTGGGTCGGATCAAATTGAATTGGTTGGCAACTTTCCCAAAATAATGTCGGTTTGATCGGTTTTGGGAAATTGATTGTATCTTGGTTTTCCCTTGACCAATTCGCATGATTCTGGACTTCCTGAATAGCTGACAAATCCTCTTGAAGCCCATGATTAATTCTGGAGAAGGCCGCCTCGTGTTTGGACTTAAATCCACTTCTAAAGCCTGATACTCGCAACTGGATGGGCTGGAGAACCTCCAGTTTGTAAAATCCATAACTCCTTGGTACGGTAAGCTTCTCTGGAAATTCCAATTGGGCTGGACTCCATCTTGAGTGTAGAATCCATTAAAATTTGTTTCACTCCAAAACTCTTTTTTGGTTGTCGAGATATACGCCATGGACTGGACCTATGTCGCTGGTACCTCCCAAGTGGCCGGTTTGGACTGTTTGGTTGACCTCTGGTTCAACCACTGGTTTGATGACCGCATCATTCCCTCCCCCTTGTGAAGGGTTTGACCTCAAAACTGATAACCTGATACACCACAATAGAGCAAGTCAGGTTTCATTCTCTTTTGGGAGTTTAGAACCTTACCTTGATACAATTTGGTTTGGTAATGGGCTGTGCATCTGGTGGCTCTTCTTAAAAAGATGGAAAATGATCATGCCTCTGGCTTGGACATTGTCATTTCTTCTCTTCTGGAGCTGATGGTTCTCCACACTTTTGGAGTTGATGGTTCTGACCATCTTTGGGACTGATTCTCCAAGCAATAAAAGATTATCCGGTGGGATATCTTTAAAGCTTTCTTCTTTACAGCCTGAAAAATTCTCAACATTCTGGACAAAGACCAAATGAAATTATATCTAATACTGGAGATGTATGAACAGAATGTGTTGTGGTCGAATTTACCATAGGTGCATCAGCATGATGAAGAATTAAATTCTTCTTGGACAGCATTGGATTGAGGGCTGCTTTTCTTGCACACCTTTTTATCTAGGCTGGTATGACCATCTTCTTGTCTTATTCCTGGATCAAAACTCTCTGGCAAAGACAAGTGAGTCATATCTGAATAATCAAGTGTCATAGATGTTTTAAGATCAGAGAAACTTCCCTTGCTGAATTTAAATGGTACTAGTTCAGCATCACTTGTATGGACAGCATCTATTGACAACATGGTTAAGGCATCTTGTGGCAAGACTTCATCACGAATTGGAATGCCCTTTTCTTTGCTTATACCTGGGTCAAAACATCTTGGCAAAGACAAGTGTATTATCCAAAGTAAAGGAATTTATAAACTGATGAAAATAAAGAACAAATAACCTTACTTTCAGCTGTGGCAGCAAGGAATTTTATTTCTTTGTTTGGCTTGCTCTCACCTTGGTCTCCTGTACCTATTTCACTTTTCCTGGGACAAGACAAGTGCATTAATCTTATCATGGAAATAATAATAGCTTTCTGATCCATAGTGAAATTTACCTCAGGTTTTGGCACTTGAACAATTCTTTGTTCAGATTTTGGTTTCCACTTGTGGTGTGGATTTTGATTGAGCTCATGGCCTGGCTCGGCCCTTGGCACTTCAGTAAGCATAGAGCTCTCATCTGGTATCCCTGTACCAAGAATATAAAAATTTAAACCAGTATCTAAAGGTGTTGTTAAACACTTACCTTGGTTTGATACTTTGATTACTGGTTTTGCTTCTTTAAGCAACAAATCATTTCTTCCAGCCTCACTTATGGCTTCCTCCTCTTTAGCAATGCCATGCTGGTAGAATAGGTCTTCTCTTTAAGTTCATGCTCCTTAATTCCTGATACAATACCCTTTGCCAAAGACAAGTGCATTATACAAGAACTTGGAAGCAACAAATCAGATTGAATAAAACTATCACTTATTTTAAAATTTTCAGTTTTAGTTTCTAGTGATGTTTCTTTCAATACTTGCTTAGTTGGGCAAGCTTCAACAAGGTGGTCTAGTTTAAAACATGTCTGATCTTTCAGAATTTTAAAATCTGAAGACTTACCTTGGCTTGATGTGTCCTCCTCTTTGGGTTCTAAAATCTCCTTGTTCCTTGGGCATAATTATTTTTGAACTTTTGATTCAAACAAGGATGTGGATTTTGGATTTTTCTGGACCTCAGGACCTATCTTAACTTTCTTTGACAAAGACAAGTGACTCATACCAGTGGTAGATGATTCATAAACCAATTTATCAAGTATAGGACTTACCATAGCCTTTACTTGAACACCTTCATGTTCCGGTTTTGGAGTTGGCTTGCACATCATGTATGGACTGATTCCCTTAGTCTCCTTCATGGTCACTGGCACGACATAGTGTTGAAACTTCTCTACAAACTCCTTGTGCATTCTGACTTTGAGGTCTTTCCAATCTAACACTTGTTCAGTGCTCTCTTTTAACCACCATTTGTAAGCATTTTTGGTAAAAGCTTGGACAGCTTGTAACAACATCTTTTCTTTGGAAACTTTGTTGGAAAGCAGCCACTTATCCATGTTCTTTTCCCATCTTAAATACACCTCTGGGTTCCTGCTTAAACCTGAAAACACTAAGATGTCAGATGTATAAGCACAACTTTTGATTACTTCCCTTTTGGACCGGTTGATGTATATGGAGCTTTCCATGAGGGGTCTGGTGGTCTGGGCTCGACATAAACAGCCTCATGTACTTCTCCAAATCTACTTTCTCCAGGATTTGGTCGTCGGCCTTGTGCCTTGTTTCTTTTCTCCAACTGAGCAATCTGCTTTTGAGGTTTTGTAAAGCTGCAATTTGCTGGCTCAGTGTGGTCTCCATATTTTGGACTGGTTCTTTCAATCCCATTTCTTCCTGCAAACAATCTCAAAGATCAAGTGAAGAATGGGGAAATTTTGGTCGGACCAAAAAAAATGAATCAAATGCAAGAATGCAATTTAAACTAAACCGAGAAATATGCAATTATGAACCGATATGAAATAAACTATGCAATAAAAACTTTTTATTTTTCTTTCTGATGGAAGCACGAAATGGTTCAACTAATATGATATGAAACAAGAACTAGGATGATTTTTTTTTTGAATTTTCAGATTTTTATATGCAATGCAAGCAGAAATGGGAAACAACTTAAATGCAGATTTTTTTTTACCTTTTTGAAAATGAAAACAATTAGCTAAATGAATGCAAACACTTTTTTTTAATGAATGCAAATATCAAAATGATGAATCAAATATGATATGCACGAAATTAAAATGATATGCCTTTTTTTTTTTAAACTTGCAATGCAAGAATCAAAATAATGCAAAATGCAGATTTTTTTTTTTTTTGAAATGAATGCACAAAATCTAAAAATGGTAAGGGGAGCTGGGCAATGAATGCAAACAAGCTAATGAAAAAAAATTTGAATCCTAGATGATCTACACGAAAATAAAATTGTCTTCCTCTTTTTATAAATTTTTTTGAATGCAACAAGAACACAAAAATGCAGAAACTGTTTTTATGGTTTTTTGATTTATAAACGCAAAGCAAATGCAAGCAAATATGAAATGCAAGGATAGATATCACCTTAGTAAGGAGCTTGAGATCTGATACCAAATGATATAGCCTGGAAATCAGACTATATGAATTGATGAACTGAGGTTCAACCTGAAAACAAAGAAGATAGATTTTTATGAGTTTTATGAGTTTTTATAAAGTAAACAGAAACAAATGCAAGATGAATGAGATGCTGATGATAATGATAAATATATGAATAATAAAAAGAAAGGATAGGATGGAATTAGGCTGCTGGATGTGTATCACTCTCAGCCTAATTAGTTGATGATTGAAGTGGATTGAGATGGTGCTTTGCTTGCTGGTTGTGTAACTCTCTCAAGCTTGAAATGAATGGGATGGAGGAAGGGTGGATTGCGGACGCCACAAGACACTATGGAAAGGAGTCTTGATAAGTCAAGGTGCTCTGGAGCTGCTTCTCACAAACTCTAAAGACTTCAAAAATAGTTTTAAGAAAACTAGAAAACTGAATAATTCTTATTACTTTCAAAGATGGGTGATTAACAAAGACAAACTAGATGAGCTTATATAGGCTCGACCTTGGACTCTCTACACAGTCTAAAAATGACTTTAGGAAAGAAATAAAATTGAAATTAATAGTCTTGGAAGCAAAGGTTTGATGGTTCCATGTAATCTTCCTTTAGCTTGATTTATGCCTTCTTCCAAATGGGAAACTTGTAAGGACTTGTATCTTGATAGCTTCTGGACGTGGCCATGATCTTGAAGTCTTCCTGATGTGTCTCTGAATGTCCTTAATGAGAAATATGGCCGTTGGTCTTGAAAGATTTCAAGAAGAAACTCATTTAAGGCTTGTAGTGTCAAAGCTGCCAAATATGGAATGTTGGTGCAAATGATGATCCTCCTGATCTCCTGGGTGCTGTGCAGCTAAGGACGTCTTCCTTGTCTTCTGGTTGGTTTAGAGTGTCTCTGGCTTCCATAGAAAGGTTTGGGTCGGACCAAATTGAATTGGTTGGCAACTTTCCCAAATAATGTCGGTTTGGATCGGTTTTGGGAAATTGATTGTATCTTGGTTTTCCCTTGACCAATTCGCATGATTCTGGACTTCCTGAATAGAGCTGACAAATCCCTCTTGAAGCCCATGATTAATTATGGAGAAGGCCGCCTCGTGTTTGGACTGAAATCCACTTCTAAAGCCTGATATTCGCAACTGGATGGGCTGGAGAACCTCCAGTTTGTAAAATCCATAACTCCTTGGTACGGTAAGCTTCTCTGTAAATCCAATTGGGCTGGACTCCATCTTGAGTGTAGAAATCCATTAAATTTGTTTCACTCCAAAACTCTTTTTGGTTGTTGAGATATACGCCATGGACTGGACCTATGTCGCTGGTACCTCCAAAGTGGCCGGTTTGGACTGTTTGGTTGACCTCTGGTTCACCACTGGTTTGATGACCGCATCAGGTTTATATATATCTGCATGTACATTTTTTCAAAATTGCGAAAGACAGCGGGTGTTTCTCATAAAAGGTATGGTCTTCCATTCTCATGATTTGTTTCATTGGATCATAGGATTCCGAGCCTGAGCAGCCTTGCGAGGCTTGATTTCGAACTCAATAATCAGCAAAAGTCGAACACAATGTCTACATTACCGTAAAAACACTACCACATATCTTCTCCACTAACACATTCCACAAAAATTTTCCCTGTTAAGGCCCAAGAGGAAGAGGAATATAGGTTTGTATCTCCAACAACAACCAACATGTATTATGAATAGATTTTTATACAAATCTGAAATTTGAGAGAGATTATGTAAAGCACATGTGAAATAATTTGGTATAAATTTAAATCCCTTTTGTGTGAACATGATGGATTTAGTAGTTCATGTTTCTACTGATTATGTTCCCCCCTTTTCTTTAGTTTTGTTACTATCTTTTGGATCTTGTCCTGATGAAATGTGAGCTTAGTGAAAGGTTGTTCTTTCTCTAGCTGAATTTATTGTTACTCTTACTCTCATTTTAGCTTCTTCTCGTAGTTGATGGTAGTTAAAATCTTCCTGAGTTTTGTCCCTTTTTGTTTGCTTACAACTTGTGAATGCAGACGTTCTGACTCTCTAATTGTAGATCTGTACAGAACTATCAAAGGAATATATAAGTGAAAGGCCTCACTCTCTGCCACCTCAAATCACATCTCCGAGGTTTGTGAGTTGTTATTTGCTCGTTTGCCTTCAAAAACTAATTCAAGAGTTATGTGGTTTCTAATCAACTGTAACAACACCTTAGATTCTGAGATTTACTAGGGTTCACGTAGACTGAAGTTAATTTTCAGTGTAGCTTCTCAAGTTCGATGTGTTATAGCAATTTGCTTATTGGTCTTATACATCCATCCTTATGTTTTCGTTGGCAGAAATTCCGTCTAGGGGAGGCAAGCTTGCAAAGAATCAACAGAGAACTCCAAAGATGGTATTCTTTTCATATGATATCAAGAATGAGCTTGAGAGCGCAAAGCTTTTGGTTTTAAGCCAGCTGGTGGCAAGAATTCTTCTCAGATTGGTTTATTTTTTGAGCTTTATGAGTTATGTTACTAGACTTGGATTTGATGATCGTCATCATAGATATATAAATACATGTTTAGGTTTTTGTTGCTGCTTTATCAACCACATCACAAGGGTTCATGCATCTCAAATTATAAATTATAAAAATTTGATTAAATCAATTTTGCCTTAGCTAACGCTGAGCTACCTATCATATTTTGAGATAATGTGCTCTACATAGTGTTTTCCACACTTGTAAAACCAATTGTGTGAACTTTATAAAAACATGTCCACCTCACATATAATGTCCATGTGTACATTATCTAGGAAGTGGACACAATTTTTATAGCGTACACTAGCTTTGTCGTGATACGATTTCACATATGTGTGTTTTAGATGATGTGTCCAAACTAACGACATGTACTTATGTTGTTGTAACACATGTATAGTACGCCATATACACCAGTTTTATTAATATCCACACTTACACCTGTTTATATATATCCACATGTATATCGGTTTATTATATATCTGCATGTACATTTTTCAAAATTGCGAAAGACAGCGGGTGTTTCCTCATAAAAGGTATATGGTCTTCATTCTCATGATTTTGTTTCCATTGGATCATAGGGATTCCGAGCCTGAGCAGCCTTGCGAGGCTTGATTTCGAACTCAATAATCAGCAAAAGTCGAACACAATGTCTACATTACGGTAAAAAACACTACCACATATTTTCTTCTCCACTACACATTCCACAAAATTTTCCATGTTAAGGCGGCCAAGAGGAAGAGCAATATATGTTTGCATCTCCAACAACAACCACTTAACATGTATTTATGAATAGATTTTTATACAATCTGAAATTTGAGAGAGATTATGTAAAGCACAGAATGAAACTATCCTCTTTGACAAATTATAGAGACTGACTCATACTGTTACAGTCTGAGAATCAGGACTATAAAAATGATGAACTGATGATGGTTCTGATGAGGCCATCCAAGTAGATGTTCCATAGTTAGGCGCGCGGTCCGACCACTAGGAGTGAACCAAGGCGATAAGAGAAGGGTTCTCCAAGGCTGTCCAACAAATCCTAGATCGAGATGGAAAAACCGGCCAGAACCAGCTACTGATTGAAGAGATGGTCCATTGAAGATACAAGACCAAGCTGGTTCAATTGAAGTTCAAGACCCAGCCGGTCCAATTCAATTCAGATCACTCGGCCAGAACCGAACCGGCCCAATCATTTCCACATTTGATCTCGGTTCAGAACCAGCTCCAAACCAACTCGGCCATGAGTAATCCACTTGGTTCTAATAAGGTAAGCAGGTAAAGATTTCAATTATGTTTTCTAACCGGTTTATTGTTTCTGGTTTGTGTTGGTTTTCTTTATTTTTTTTTCAAAGACTTATGGGAAAATTGTTTAAGTCCTTTTTATTTTTTGCTGAGTCCAATAATTCAGGCACTTGTTAGCCTTGTTTAGTTGTCCAAGTAGAGTCGGCCCATTCATGTTTTAGGCCTTATTGCCTTTAGAGTCAAGAAGATTCATGTTGCTTTGCTTCAAGTCCCCTAGAAGGGCATAGCTGCAGGGTATTTAATCCCCACTATAAGCAGCCTTGTATTTTTTTTAGCGTATGAAATATATGAGTCAGTTTGCCCCTACAGAAAAGAAAACCCTAAGCTTTCTTGCTGTGTGTGATTTGGCCAGGAGCAGTCTTTGAATTCTTATCAAGCTAAACCATCCAGCTTGTGGCGATTCTTCACTCCATCTTCCATCCAACGATTTGCTTGAGAGAGATACACATCCAGCAAGCCAAATCCCATCTTCAGTCCATCAATCATCCACTGTTTTTTGCTGAGAGAGATACACATCCAGCAGCAAAATCCACCAGCCATCTTCTCTATCCCTTTTATTTCTGTTTATTTTTATTGTTTAGATAATTGCATTTCATCTTGTTCTTGCATCTAAAATCCATAAAAA
>NW_026617838.1:0-15129 GCF_000801105.2 Raphanus sativus
AGAAGTAAACAAGTTGAAGCAAGTGGATATAGCTGTTGGGAGTAGTTGACAGACCAAAGTCACATGTGAAGATAAGGAGGAGAGAGTCAAAGGAGCTGTCCCTTTCTGGTCCAGCTGAGAGTGAGCTTGGGCCTGCTCTGGTCCTCATTTGTTTATTGTTTCCTCTGTTGTCTTGATTCAGATTGTTCCTCTATTTATTCAACTCTGTATGCAACATAATAAACTAAGGAAAATGATTTCTCCTCCTTCTCTCTCTCTAAAACTCGTCACACTCACTCTCTCTCTCTCTATCTCTTGTTCTTCATTTCTCCAGCAATATTTCTCTCTTTGATTCTCATATTTCTATCATTTCTCACATGGTATCAGAGCCACAAGCTCTTGAAACCTAATTGTCTTCCGCAAATTCTGTGTTTTTATTTCTATTTTTGGCAAAGTTCATCCTGTTCTTGGGTGTTTCTTCTTTTTCATTTCCAGATTTTGCCAAAAATAGCAAAGTTCATCCATTCTTCTATAAATTTCTTTTTCTCACTCTGATAATATCTTTGAAAGCCCTACCACTGGCTACTAGTTGTTCTTGATGTTCTTCAGATGTTCATGATGGAGAAATCAGAGGTTTATATTCCTGTAACTCTAGAGGGGTCTAATTATCTGATATGGTCAAGAGTGGCCAGATTCACCTTGGGAGTCATGGTCTTTGGGACAGCCACATCATGGAGGCTGGAACTTCAAAGAAGATGACTCAAGAGGATAGCAAGCACACACGCATGAGGCGTGACCACAAGTGGGTTCAAGAAGACCAGCAAACACTTGGAATCATACACAACTCTCTGTCTACACCAATCTTGAAGGCACACTCTCACATTCAAACCGCCAGGAACCTGTGGGAGACTCTTCAGACTGGCTATGGAAGTTTATGGGAGAGTCTTCAAGTTGTTTATGAGCAGGACAAGTTTCTGAGCTTACTGCTGCACCTGGATTCAACCTACAACAAACTGATAAATTATTTCCTTAGAGAAGGAAAGTACCAGACTTAAGAGAAGCTGGTGCTCTTAGAAGTCAATCAGATGGTTATGAGCTCAAGGAGTTTGAGCATCAGTGATTCAAGGAAGAACCATGTACTCAGCGCTTAGTAGTAATCCCACTAAAGAAGAAGGGTGGAGAAGTGAGACTGGCGCAACCAACACTGATGGTCCAGCAACCAGGAGAGACTTGGATCTCTTTATCAAAGCTGCCCAATCCCTTATCTCATCCAAGAAGGCTGGTATATCACCTCCTGACTCTAAACCCATTATTATAGATTCAGGAGCTAGTCATCACATGATTAGTGATAGGAACTTGATTAGTGATATCCAACCTGCCACTGGAAATGTTCTGATAGCTAATGGTGATAAGGTGAAGATAGAAGGGATAGGGAACCTTAGGTTGTTTGATAGGGAATCAACCGCCTTATATATGCCTAAGTTTACATCTAACCTGTTATCTGTGAGGAGAGCTACTGTTGATCTGAGTTGTCAGGTTGTCTTCAGACCAGATGAGGTTGAATTTCAAGATTTAAAGACAGGGCAGGTTATTGGAAGAGGTCACAGCCATCAGGAGTTGTATCATCTCCAGAAGACTAAACTAGCTGAATCCTCCTCACGTTGCTTGGTCAGTATATCTGCTGGGGTTGAGAGCACCATATGGCATGCTAGATTGGGACATCCGCACACTAGAGCTTTAAATCTGATGCTTCCTGGAGTGGTGTTTAAAAATGATGAGTGTGAAGCCTGCATCTTGGGGAAGCATTGCAAGACAGTATTTCCAAGGTCAAGCACAATCTACGAGAAGTGCTTTGATCTGGTTCACTCTGATGTGTGGACTGCTCCCTGTATGTCCAGAGAAAATCACAAGTACTTTGTCACCTTCATTGATGAGAAGTCCAAGTACACTTGGGTAACACTGATCCAGTCTAAGGACAGAGTCTTGGAAGCTTTCAAGAATTATCATTCTCATGTCACCAACCACTTCAGTGCTAAGGTGAAGATTCTCAGGTCTGATAATGGTGGAGAGTACACAAGTGGAGCTTTCAAGCAATTTTTATCTCAACAAGGGATTATTCATCAGACCAGTTGTCCTTATACTCCTCAGCAAAATGGAGTTGCTGAAAGGAAGAACAGGCATCTTATGGAGGTGGCTAGATCAATGATGTTCCACATGAGTGTTCCAAAGAGGTTCTGGAGTGATGCTGTGGTTTCTGCTTGTCATCTGATCAACAGAACCCCAACTAGAGTTCTCAATGACATATCTCCTTATGAAGTTCTCAACAAGAGCAAGCCATCTCTGGATCACATGCGGGTGTTTGGATGTATCTGTTTTGTATTGGTACCAGGAGGGCAGAGGAACAAGCTTGATGCAAGAAGCACAAAGGCAGTGTTCATTGGGTATTCTCCTCACCAGAAAGGCTACAAATGTTATGTACCAGAGACCAGGAGGGTCTTAATCTCACGAGATGTCAAGTTCATGGAGTCTAGGAGTTACTATGATGGGAAGAATTGGGAAGATTTGGAGAATCTATCCCAACCTACTTCAGATAGAGCTGATAATCTCAGAAGAGTCATGGAGAGCCTTGGCATCAGTGTACCTATTGAGAGGACAACCGGTGTACAAGAAGAAGCAACAATTCCACCAGGACCAGGAATTACTAACGAGAGTATAGAAGTTACTCACCTTGATCCTGAGGGGGACAATCAAGCTGAACAACATCAAGAGGATATTTCAGCAAGTCATGATCAAGCTGAGAATCATGAGGATCATGCACAAGAGGAACAGCATCACAGTATTCAAGAGGAACCAGTGGTGAGTTCAAGCGAGCAGAATGTGGAGGAGGAGCAGGTTGCTCAGCCACTGCTTAGGAGAAGCACAAGGCAGAGAAACCCAGCCTCAAACTGGACAAATACAAGAGTGTATTTCAACAATCAAGCAGTAGCTCATCCAATCCAAGCAGTATGTTCTCTTGCAAGGTATCCAGTGGAGCATCAAGCCTTCATCACTGAATTGGATCAAGAATGGA
Source organism: Raphanus sativus (assembly GCF_000801105.2). Lineage (NCBI taxonomy): Eukaryota > Viridiplantae > Streptophyta > Magnoliopsida > Brassicales > Brassicaceae > Raphanus > Raphanus sativus. The sequence goes on from NW_026617838.1 coordinate 3,050, forward strand.
TTCCAAAGACATATGAGGAAGCTATGCAGGATGAGGAGTGGAGAGCATCTGTTGGAGATGAGATGGGAGCTATGGAAAAGAATGGAACATACTTTGAAAGTAAGCTTCCTAAAGGAAAGAAAGCAGTGACAAGCCGGCTTCTCTTCACAATCAAGTATGGAGCCAATGGAAAGCCAGAAAGGAGGAAGACAAGACTTGTAGCAAGAGGCTACACTCAGGTCTATGGAGAGGATTACTTGGATACCTTTGCACCAGTGGCAAAGCTTCACACGATCAGAGTGGTTCTCTCACTGGCAGTAAACCTAGAGTGGGATCTATGGCAAATGGATGTCAAGAATGCTTTCCTCCAAGGCGAACTAGAAGATGAAGTCTATATGAGACCACCTCCTGGTATGGAAGATCTTGTGCAGCCCGGAAATGTACTCAGGTTAAGGAAAGCAATATATGGGTTAAAGCAATCTCCAAGAGCCTGGTATCATAAACTCAGCACAACTCTCAATGGAAGGGGATTCAACAAGTCTGAAGCGGATCACACCCTCTTTACTCTCACCACACAGCAAGGCATCATAGTCATATTGATCTATGTTGATGACATTATCATCACAGGGAGTGATAAAGAAGGTATCATCTCAACTAAGGCTTTCCTCAAGTCCTCATTTGATATTAAAGACTTGGGTGAACTAAAGTACTTCCTAGGGATTGAGATATGCCGATCTAAAGAAGGGCTATTCTTAAACCAAAGGAAGTACACACTTGATATGTTGAGTGAGGCAGGTGATCTAGGAAGAAAGATAGCAAAGACCCCACTAGAAGATGGGTACAAGGTACTGCGTAAGGGGGAGTTTGAGGACAAACCATTTGAAGATGTGAAGAGGTACAGGAGGATGGTTGGAAAGCTCATCTATCTGACCATCACAAGGCCAGACATCTGTTTTGCTGTGAACCAAGTGAGCCAACAGATGCAAGCACCAAAGATTCATCATTGGAACATGGTTGAGAGGATCCTAAGATATCTAAGATTGGCGCCAGGACAAGGAATCTGGATGGGATGCAACAAGAGCACTGAGATAGTTGGATATTGTGATGCTGATTGGGCAGGAGATAGGGTTGATAGGAGATCAACTACTGGTATTGCACATTCATTGGAGGCAACTTGGTGACTTGGAAGAGCAAGAAGCAAAAGATTGTGTCATGTTCAAGTGCTGAAGCTGAATATAGAGCCATGAGGAAGCTCACAAGCGAGTTGATTTGGATCAAGGGGTTGCTGAAAGACTTGGGAATTGAAGCTACAACACCAATCACTATGCATTGTGATAATCAGGCTGCTATACACATTGCCAGCAACTCTGTCTTCCATGAAAGAACCAAACACATTGAAGTGGATTGCCACAAGGTGAGGCAAGCTGTTGAGCAGAAGATCATCCTCCCATGTTACACCAGAAGTGAAGACCAGCTAGCTGATATCTTCACCAAAGCCGCAAGTTCTAAGGTCTGCGAGTTCATTCATTCAAAGCTTGGACTTGTGGATCTTTCATCTCAGTGATCCCCTTTCCATGGAGTATTCTACTCTTTCCTTGATATGTTTTTGTCCCACTGGGTTTTGCATATCAAGGTTTTAATGAGGGAATGCTTCATGGTCTTCCAAGCTTGACTTGTTCCACATGGTCAAGCTTGAGGGGGAGTGTTGAGATGAAGCAATAAGAAGCAGTAAGAGTGGAGTTAAATCAGTAGGAAACAAGAAGGAACAAGTGCATCCGGATTAGGCAAGTATTGGAGGTTACTTGGAAATCAAGCTTGCCCATACAAGCCTTGATCTAAACTTGCCTTGGAAGGCAAGGAAAGGAGGGAGACGAGTTCAAAAGCTTCCCTTGCGCCTACTTAGGTTCTGGAAGAAGTAAACAAGTTGAAGCAAGTGGATATAGCTGTTGGGAGTAGTTGACAGACCAAAGTCACATGTGAAGATAAGGAGGAGAGAGTCAAAGGAGCTGTCCCTTTCTGGTCCAGCTGAGAGTGACTTGGGCCTGCTCTGGTCCTCATTTGTTTATTGTTTCCTCTGTTGTCTTGATTCAGATTGTTCCTCTATTTATTCAACTCTGTATGCAACATAATAAACTAAGGAAAATGATTTCTCTCCTTCTCTCTCTCTAAAACTCGTCACACTCACTCTCTCTCTCTCTATCTCTTGTTCTTCATTTCTCCAGCAATATTTCTCTCTTTGATTCTCATATTTCTATCATTTCTCACAACTTATGAGATTAATTCTACTTCCTGGTTATTCTCCACTGATTAGTGGTTCCAAATAAAGCTTCTTAGATCGTGGTTCATCCTGGTTTGATAAGAATCATGAAGATATTGCCATATGTCCGAACAGGCTAATCTGGAATCATCTGGATAGAAAGTGGGATATCTTCTTACTCACAACTCCTATGAGATTTATTCAACTTCCTGGTTATTCTCCACTGATTAGTGGTTCCAAATAAAGCTTCTTAGATCGTGGTTCATCCTGGTTTGATAAGAATCATGAAGATAATGGCATATGTCCGAACAGGCTAATCTGGAATCATCTGGATAGAAGTGGGATATCTTCTTACTCACAACACTTATGAGATTTATTCAACTTCCTGGTTATTCTCCACTGATTAGTGGTTCCAAATAAAGCTTCTTAGATCGTGGTTCATCCTGGTTTGATAAGAATCATGAAGATATTGCATATGTCCGAACAGGCTAATCTGGAATCATCTGGATAGAAAGTGGGATATCTTCTTACTCACAACTCCTATGAGATTTATTCAACTTCCTGGTTATTCTCCACTGATTAGTGGTTCCAAATAAAGCTTCTTAGATCGTGGTTCATCCTGGTTTGATAAGAATCATGAAGATATTGCCATATGTCCGAACAGGCTAATCTGGAATCATCTGGATAGAAAGTGGGATATCTTCTTACTCACAACTCCTATGAGATTTATTCAACTTCCTGGTTATTCTCCACTGATTAGTGGTTCCAAATAAAGCTTCTTAGATCGTGGTTCATCCTGGTTTGATAAGAATCATGAAGATAATGCCATATGTCCGAACAGGCTAATCTGGAATCATCTGGATAGAAAGTGGGATATCTTCTTACTCACAACTCCTATGAGATTTATTCAACTTCCTGGTTATTCTCCACTGATTAGTGGTTCCAAATAAAGCTTCTTAGATCGTGGTTCATCCTGGTTTGATAAGAATCATGAAGATATTGCCATATGTCCGAACAGGCTAATCTGGAATCATCTGGATAGAAAGTGGGATATCTTCTTACTCACAACTCCTATGAGATTTATTCAACTTCCTGGTTATTCTCCACTGATTAGTGGTTCCAAATAAAGCTTCTTAGATCGTGGTTCATCCTGGTTTGATAAGAATCATGAAGATATTGCCATATGTCCGAACAGGCTAATCTGGAATCATCTGGATAGAAAGTGGGATATCTTCTTACTCACAACTCCTATGAGATTTATTCAACTTCCTGGTTATTCTCCACTGATTAGTGGTTCCAAATAAAGCTTCTTAGATCGTGGTTCATCCTGGTTTGATAAGAATCATGAAGATATTGCCATATGTCCGAACAGGCTAATCTGGAATCATCTGGATAGAAAGTGGGATATCTTCTTACTCACAACTCCTATGAGATTTATTCAACTTCCTGGTTATTCTCCACTGATTAGTGGTTCCAAATAAAGCTTCTTAGATCGTGGTTCATCCTGGTTTGATAAGAATCATGAAGATATTGCCATATGTCCGAACAGGCTAATCTGGAATCATCTGGATAGAAAGTGGGATATCTTCTTACTCACAACTCCTATGAGATTTATTCAACTTCCTGGTTATTCTCCACTGATTAGTGGTTCCAAATAAAGCTTCTTAGATCGTGGTTCATCCTGGTTTGATAAGAATCATGAAGATATTGCATATGTCCGAACAGGCTAATCTGGAATCATCTGGATAGAAAGTGGGATATCTTCTTACTCACAACTCCTATGAGATTTATTCAACTTCCTGGTTATTCTCCACTGATTAGTGGTTCCAAATAAAGCTTCTTAGATCGTGGTTCATCCTGGTTTGATAAGAATCATGAAGATATTGCCATATGTCCGAACAGGCTAATCTGGAATCATCTGGATAGAAAGTGGGATATCTTCTTACTCACAACTCCTATGAGATTTATTCAACTTCCTGGTTATTCTCCACTGATTAGTGGTTCCAAATAAAGCTTCTTAGATCGTGGTTCATCCTGGTTTGATAAGAATCATGAAGATATTGCCATATGTCCGAACAGGCTAATCTGGAATCATCTGGATAGAAAGTGGGATATCTTCTTACTCACAACTCCTATGAGATTTATTCAACTTCCTGGTTATTCTCCACTGATTAGTGGTTCCAAATAAAGCTTCTTAGATCGTGGTTCATCCTGGTTTGATAAGAATCATGAAGATATTGCCATATGTCCGAACAGGCTAATCTGGAATCATCTGGATAGAAAGTGGGATATCTTCTTACTCACAACTCCTATGAGATTTATTCAACTTCCTGGTTATTCTCCACTGATTAGTGGTTCCAAATAAAGCTTCTTAGATCGTGGTTCATCCTGGTTTGATAAGAATCATGAAGATATTGCCATATGTCCGAACAGGCTAATCTGGAATCATCTGGATAGAAAGTGGGATATCTTCTTACTCACAACTCCTATGAGATTTATTCAACTTCCTGGTTATTCTCCACTGATTAGTGGTTCCAAATAAAGCTTCTTAGATCGTGGTTCATCCTGGTTTGATAAGAATCATGAAGATATTGCCATATGTCCGAACAGGCTAATCTGGAATCATCTGGATAGAAAGTGGGATATCTTCTTACTCACAACTCCTATGAGATTTATTCAACTTCCTGGTTATTCTCCACTGATTAGTGGTTCCAAATAAAGCTTCTTAGATCGTGGTTCATCCTGGTTTGATAAGAATCATGAAGATATTGCCATATGTCCGAACAGGCTAATCTGGAATCATCTGGATAGAAAGTGGGATATCTTCTTACTCACAACTCCTATGAGATTTATTCAACTTCCTGGTTATTCTCCACTGATTAGTGGTTCCAAATAAAGCTTCTTAGATCGTGGTTCATCCTGGTTTGATAAGAATCATGAAGATATTGCCATATGTCCGAACAGGCTAATCTGGAATCATCTGGATAGAAAGTGGGATATCTTCTTACTCACAACTCCTATGAGATTTATTCAACTTCCTGGTTATTCTCCACTGATTAGTGGTTCCAAATAAAGCTTCTTAGATCGTGGTTCATCCTGGTTTGATAAGAATCATGAAGATATTGCCATATGTCCGAACAGGCTAATCTGGAATCATCTGGATAGAAAGTGGGATATCTTCTTACTCACAACTCCTATGAGATTTATTCAACTTCCTGGTTATTCTCCACTGATTAGTGGTTCCAAATAAAGCTTCTTAGATCGTGGTTCATCCTGGTTTGATAAGAATCATGAAGATATTGCCATATGTCCGAACAGGCTAATCTGGAATCATCTGGATAGAAAGTGGGATATCTTCTTACTCACAACTCCTATGAGATTTATTCAACTTCCTGGTTATTCTCCACTGATTAGTGGTTCCAAATAAAGCTTCTTAGATCGTGGTTCATCCTGGTTTGATAAGAATCATGAAGATATTGCCATATGTCCGAACAGGCTAATCTGGAATCATCTGGATAGAAAGTGGGATATCTTCTTACTCACAACTCCTATGAGATTTATTCAACTTCCTGGTTATTCTCCACTGATTAGTGGTTCCAAATAAAGCTTCTTAGATCGTGGTTCATCCTGGTTTGATAAGAATCATGAAGATATTGCCATATGTCCGAACAGGCTAATCTGGAATCATCTGGATAGAAAGTGGGATATCTTCTTACTCACAACTCCTATGAGATTTATTCAACTTCCTGGTTATTCTCCACTGATTAGTGGTTCCAAATAAAGCTTCTTAGATCGTGGTTCATCCTGGTTTGATAAGAATCATGAAGATATTGCCATATGTCCGAACAGGCTAATCTGGAATCATCTGGATAGAAAGTGGGATATCTTCTTACTCACAACTCCTATGAGATTTATTCAACTTCCTGGTTATTCTCCACTGATTAGTGGTTCCAAATAAAGCTTCTTAGATCGTGGTTCATCCTGGTTTGATAAGAATCATGAAGATATTGCCATATGTCCGAACAGGCTAATCTGGAATCATCTGGATAGAAAGTGGGATATCTTCTTACTCACAACTCCTATGAGATTTATTCAACTTCCTGGTTATTCTCCACTGATTAGTGGTTCCAAATAAAGCTTCTTAGATCGTGGTTCATCCTGGTTTGATAAGAATCATGAAGATATTGCCATATGTCCGAACAGGCTAATCTGGAATCATCTGGATAGAAAGTGGGATATCTTCTTACTCACAACTCCTATGAGATTTATTCAACTTCCTGGTTATTCTCCACTGATTAGTGGTTCCAAATAAAGCTTCTTAGATCGTGGTTCATCCTGGTTTGATAAGAATCATGAAGATATTGCCATATGTCCGAACAGGCTAATCTGGAATCATCTGGATAGAAAGTGGGATATCTTCTTACTCACAACTCCTATGAGATTTATTCAACTTCCTGGTTATTCTCCACTGATTAGTGGTTCCAAATAAAGCTTCTTAGATCGTGGTTCATCCTGGTTTGATAAGAATCATGAAGATATTGCCATATGTCCGAACAGGCTAATCTGGAATCATCTGGATAGAAAGTGGGATATCTTCTTACTCACAACTCCTATGAGATTTATTCAACTTCCTGGTTATTCTCCACTGATTAGTGGTTCCAAATAAAGCTTCTTAGATCGTGGTTCATCCTGGTTTGATAAGAATCATGAAGATATTGCCATATGTCCGAACAGGCTAATCTGGAATCATCTGGATAGAAAGTGGGATATCTTCTTACTCACAACTCCTATGAGATTTATTCAACTTCCTGGTTATTCTCCACTGATTAGTGGTTCCAAATAAAGCTTCTTAGATCGTGGTTCATCCTGGTTTGATAAGAATCATGAAGATATTGCCATATGTCCGAACAGGCTAATCTGGAATCATCTGGATAGAAAGTGGGATATCTTCTTACTCACAACTCCTATGAGATTTATTCAACTTCCTGGTTATTCTCCACTGATTAGTGGTTCCAAATAAAGCTTCTTAGATCGTGGTTCATCCTGGTTTGATAAGAATCATGAAGATATTGCCATATGTCCGAACAGGCTAATCTGGAATCATCTGGATAGAAAGTGGGATATCTTCTTACTCACAACTCCTATGAGATTTATTCAACTTCCTGGTTATTCTCCACTGATTAGTGGTTCCAAATAAAGCTTCTTAGATCGTGGTTCATCCTGGTTTGATAAGAATCATGAAGATATTGCCATATGTCCGAACAGGCTAATCTGGAATCATCTGGATAGAAAGTGGGATATCTTCTTACTCACAACTCCTATGAGATTTATTCAACTTCCTGGTTATTCTCCACTGATTAGTGGTTCCAAATAAAGCTTCTTAGATCGTGGTTCATCCTGGTTTGATAAGAATCATGAAGATATTGCCATATGTCCGAACAGGCTAATCTGGAATCATCTGGATAGAAAGTGGGATATCTTCTTACTCACAACTCCTATGAGATTTATTCAACTTCCTGGTTATTCTCCACTGATTAGTGGTTCCAAATAAAGCTTCTTAGATCGTGGTTCATCCTGGTTTGATAAGAATCATGAAGATATTGCCATATGTCCGAACAGGCTAATCTGGAATCATCTGGATAGAAAGTGGGATATCTTCTTACTCACAACTCCTATGAGATTTATTCAACTTCCTGGTTATTCTCCACTGATTAGTGGTTCCAAATAAAGCTTCTTAGATCGTGGTTCATCCTGGTTTGATAAGAATCATGAAGATATTGCCATATGTCCGAACAGGCTAATCTGGAATCATCTGGATAGAAAGTGGGATATCTTCTTACTCACAACTCCTATGAGATTTATTCAACTTCCTGGTTATTCTCCACTGATTAGTGGTTCCAAATAAAGCTTCTTAGATCGTGGTTCATCCTGGTTTGATAAGAATCATGAAGATAATGCCATATGTCCGAACAGGCTAATCTGGAATCATCTGGATAGAAAGTGGGATATCTTCTTACTCACAACTCCTATGAGATTTATTCAACTTCCTGGTTATTCTCCACTGATTAGTGGTTCCAAATAAAGCTTCTTAGATCGTGGTTCATCCTGGTTTGATAAGAATCATGAAGATATTGCCATATGTCCGAACAGGCTAATCTGGAATCATCTGGATAGAAAGTGGGATATCTTCTTACTCACAACTCCTATGAGATTTATTCAACTTCCTGGTTATTCTCCACTGATTAGTGGTTCCAAATAAAGCTTCTTAGATCGTGGTTCATCCTGGTTTGATAAGAATCATGAAGATATTGCCATATGTCCGAACAGGCTAATCTGGAATCATCTGGATAGAAAGTGGGATATCTTCTTACTCACAACTCCTATGAGATTTATTCAACTTCCTGGTTATTCTCCACTGATTAGTGGTTCCAAATAAAGCTTCTTAGATCGTGGTTCATCCTGGTTTGATAAGAATCATGAAGATATTGTTGAAATAAATAAAGGAATGACCAGAAGAAGAAGAAGCTGGTTGATGATCCAAAGAGAATTCATCAAGAGAAGCCAATTTGGTTCTGTTTGTGCAGTCTTGCTCCACAAGCTACTATCTTGACCTAACTTACCTTTCAAGGCAAGAAAGGAGTTTGGAGACTTAATATGGACGTGGGAAACACTGAGATGTCAAGGAAACATGTTTGAATTAAAATAAGAGAGCCTGGTTTGAATTTGAAAAGAAGAAGTCACATGTTGCTTAAGAGAAGCAGCTGGACCTGTCACTTTCACTCAACCAGGCTGTGTAAACCTCTCTCCTGTCACTCTCACTCCCTCTGGTCGAGATTAACCTTGGCTGCATCCTTCTGGCTTCATCAGAAACCCCACAATAATATTTGTTTAGTCATTCCCTTGTTTAATCATTGTTTATTGTAAGTGATTGTCTATTTAAAGACTTCACCACCTCTTGTAACATTTATCCAGTCTTAATACAAGTTTCTCTCATCAATTTCGTGGCTCTCTCTCCCTCTCTTGTGTCTAAACAATAGTCACAATGTAAGGGTCAAGTGAATCATGATTTAGAGGCTGCCTTAACTCTCTTTCTCTTAAGGCAGCCTAATACTTGTAAAATTCACTTTAAACTCTTCTTATTTCTTCTTAAACTCTAGCTTACTGATTCTAGATCCCATTCATCTTAAGTGCACAAACTCTAAAGTGTTGTGTTACTTCTCAAGGATTAGATTCAAACTAGAGATTCTTAGCTTTTTATAACCAGTTTACTCTCTAAGATCTTGGTTATAGTATAGGCTGTGTGAGAGGATTCAACCACCAGTTGGTTGTCTCTTCCATTGTAGAGTGAGTTCCTGTTGTATGGTTGAAGGGATTCAGTTACAAGTTAACTGAATACTCTCTTGACATGAGACAAACACTCATGAATTCCAACATGGTATCAGAGCTTTGTTGCTCTTCTTTGGGATTAAACTCACCTCTTTTCTTTCTGTTTTTGAATAAAATTTTTCTCTCCCACTCTGATATAGTGTTAGCTTGGTCAGTACTTGTTAGTATCTTGAATCAAGCTTGAGGAAGAGAAAGATTCAGAAAATGCTTCACCATTATGCTTTATCCATTGGATAATAGTTTGTTCTTTATGGAGCATCTCTCTGACCAGTGGACAAACTGTTTTGATCCATTGGTGTCTTTGTTGTGTGAGCCATAGAAAACACTTGTAAATGTGTTATTCTGGTGGTTCTCTTGTTGCAAGCCCTGGAAAACTTCAGTTCATGAGTTATTTCAGTTGCACATGTCTAAGATCAGTGGATAAATTAATTTTCCAATGGTCCATTGTGTTTCAGCTACTAAAGCACCAAACTCATGAGGAGTATTGGTTGCTCCTGGCTGTTAATGCTTCCGCAAAACTCAAGAAAACAGAGCAAAACTCTGTCCATTAGAACTCTTGAGCAAACTCTCTTTTCTCTCTTTTCTAATTCTCTGATTCTCAGGTTACTTACTCACCATGATTCTCTCATTCTCTGGCTACTAATACTCTGGTTACATCATTCTCTAAATCTCTACTTATTCTCTGGTTACTTTTACTCTGGTTACTTAATTCTCTCTTCTCACAATCACTTGTTAGAATCTGCCTAGGGTTATTAAGCTGTCTTGAAAGAATTGTCTTGCTTCTGCCCTTAGGAAAATTGATTGTATTGTTGCCTGAAAGCTTAATCTTGTTGATTAGGATTCAGAGAGTGTTGCTAGGATAGAATCTTAAAGATATCTGTCCATTGCTGCTGTGCTTATTTAAATTGTGTTTTAAAGATCAGACTTGGTGAAAACCAATGTTCTGGTCTCTTGTTGTCAACTGATGCTTGTCTTAGTGTTGGTTTGACAGATTGCCCATGTTGATCAGAGCCTGCACAAGATGCATATTCCTGACCATGGAGAAATAATTTGTGAGTAGACCAGGAGGCTTAAAAGCTCATATCAAGCTTGTCTCCTCCCCTATACTCGGATTCAAGCTTGAGGGGGGCTGTAAATGAGCTTACATGGCCTGTCTAGAAGCCACTGCAAGAAGAATTCAACAAGGACAGCAACAACTTGGAGTTAGAACAGTTACCTTCAGTGGGGAAGCTATGGATCAGCCCAAGGCATGGAGTTAGAACAGTTACCTTCTGGTTGGGAAGCTATGGATCAGCTTCTACATGAAGTTAGAACAGTTACCTTCAGTTGGGAAGCTATGAATCAGCCCATAGCATGTGTGCTTGTACCTGGTTGATGAAGCTTGTGGTCTCAAGGCTTTGGTGATCATCATTGGCTCTCATCTTCCAAGCTTGACCACATACTCTTATTCTTAGGTCAAGCTTGAGGAGGGGTGTTAATATGAGAAGCCAATGTCCATTCAACTTATGCAAGGGAAGTACCTTAATCTATACTTATGCTTATGATTGAATAGGTTTGCCCCTTGAGAATTGATGCATGTGTGTGTGCATTGTTTGAATCAGGTACTTGGAGCTCATAATGGAGAGTCTGGTCGTGGATCAAACCCTTTGATGATGGCAAGAGGTCAGAAGAAAGGGGGAGACAAAGAACCAGCAACATGGAGAGTTCCAAGCAGTTTTGAGTGTGAAGCAAGGAAGGCATTGGTGCCAGCTTCCAATTGAAGTAAGGCCATGATCCAGGGTTTATGAGTCCCTAAACTTGATCATAAGACTCATAAACCCACTGGCCAATCCCTAGGCTGAGGGTAGTTGCACTCTTTTTCCCTAAGTTATGGTTTTATCCCATGAGGTTTTCCACACTTAGGTTTTTAATGAGGCAAGTGCTCTCAGTTCCAAGCTTGCCCAAGGATCTCCTATGGTCAAGCTTGAGGGGGAGTGTTGAAATAAATAAAGGAATGACCAGAAGAAGAAGCTGGTTGATGATCCAAAGAGAATTCATCAAGAGAAGCCAATTTGGTTCTGTTTGTGCAGTCTTGCTCCACAAGCTACTATCTTGACCTAACTTACCTTTCAAGGCAAGAAAGGAGTTTGGAGACTTAATATGGACGTGGGAAACACTGAGATGTCAAGGAAACATGTTTGAATTAAAATAAGAGAGCCTGGTTTGAATTTGAAAAGAAGAAGTCACATGTTGCTTAAGAGAAGCAGCTGGACCTGTCACTTTCACTCAACCAGGCTGTGTAAACCTCTCTCCTGTCACTCTCACTCCCTCTGGTCGAGATTAACCTTGGCTGCATCCTTCTGGCTTCATCAGAAACCCCACAATAATATTTGTTTAGTCATTCCCTTGTTTAATCATTGTTTATTGTAAGTGATTGTCTATTTAAAGACTTCACCACCTCTTGTAACATTTATCCAGT